>NC_059359.1:37679091-37979091 GCF_019703515.2 Myxocyprinus asiaticus
AGAGGAATAAAAAGACCAATTCCAGCAAGATTCCGGTGAGTCACTTACTGCACACTTCATTCACTGAGAACAAAAAAAAACATCATCTTAATCAGTATTTTTGTTTGGTGTTCCAGTACAATATCTACACATTCATAAAAAAAAAAAAAAAAAAAATTCAGGTTTTCAATATCAACATAACTATCTAATCTAGTGAAGAAGAAAACAATTTGCCATTGGGGTAAGAAAAATAAACTTAATTTAAGATATTTTCTAAAAAGAAGTCTTAAGATCTTTTGCGGTTTTGATTTTTTCATTGCATTTTGATTTCACACATATACATACGCATTTCCATGTAACAGAAAGAACAAGAGCAAACAAACAGAAACAAAACAACACAGGAAACAAAAACACATCTCAGTACCTTACATTAATATTCAATACTACTTCTTAATCTTCTGTTAACACTTCTCCCAATTCACCATGTTTTAGAAACAATTTGAAAGGTCCCCAGACTCCGTCAAAGATCTTATATTTATCCCTTAAAATATAAGTTATCTTTTCCATCGACATATTTGTTACCATTTCTTTCAAACAACGCTTTCACCTACTTTTCCAGATCAGAGAAATAAGCCGTTTTGCTTGCAGTATACCCATGTTTATAAATACATATTCCTTCTTTTTTAACTTAATCTCCTTAGGATATAAATAAAATAATAAAAGTAAAGGTGACAGTGGAATATTAACATCAAGGATCTTCTCCATCAACTTTTTCACATCTTTCCAAAATTTCTTGACTTCCTCACACTCCCATATGCAGTGATATAGTGTACCTTTAAACACACTGCATCTTAAGCAAGTGTCAGGGATATTTTCATTATATTTATGCAATACAACTGGAGTTATGTAAGTCCGCATCAGCCATTTATATTGTAGCAATTTTAGACGTGTGTTCATTGTTTGTGACTGAGCTTCTTTACAAGCTTCCATCCGTTCCTCCATCTGAATATCCTCGTTATGATCCAATTTCCAAGCCTCTACTTTGGAGCTTCTTTTGATCCTGACACCAGCATATTGTATAATGACGAAATTAAACCTTTATTGAAACAATTTAAGATAGACAACGGTGACATATCAAGAGGATTATTTTGTGATTTGAAATTTCTTATTTGTAAATTCTTAAATCATTTTTTGTATGAATATTGTATGTATTGACTCTTTCCTCAAATGACATAAGAGCACTGTAATTGTACAAATCTGCTATCTTTCTGATGCCCTTATCAGCCCAAATCTTAAAACCTGCGTCTAATCTACCTGGTTTAAACATTGTATTGCCCCAAATGGGAGTAAAGCAAGATAAAGGATAGGGGACACCTAAATATTTTTTCACATCATACCATACTGCAATCATGTTTAGAACTATAGGATTGGATAAAACATTTTTTTAGATCTTTAATTTCTGATGAGTATAGGTATAAATTTAAACGCAGATCAGATTTGACAGCAGAAGTTTCTATATCCATCCATGGTGGGCAGTTCTGAGATAAAAAATAAAACATAATTGTTCTAAGTTGAGCAGCCCAATAATACCAATACATATTAGGACACTGTAGACCTCCTCTATCATATGGCAAGTATAAAAGTGTCAGACGGAGTCTGGAACATCGGTTATTCAAAAATGAATTTAGTGCATATCTATAAAAGTCTTTGAAAAAGATGTTTAGGGGTGGCAGAGGGATGTTCTGGAATAAATATAACAATTTTGGCAAAACATTCATTTTCAAAACATTTATCCAGCCAATTAAAGATATGGGTAATAACATCCATCTTTCTATAGAGCTATTAACACTTTCAATCATCGAATTGTAATTTGCTTGTACAACTTCTTCCAGTTTTGGTACAATTTTTATACCAAGGTATGTGAAACAATCAACTATATTGAAAGCTGCAGCCCAATTACTAGGTTGTTGTCTCTCGATCTCGTTTAGAAATATAAAATTTAGAAATTTTTCCAAATGTATTGACAAGATCTAATAAAGCAGGTATTGATGTATCAAGATGTTTAAGAAAGAGAAAGACGTCATCAGCGAATAGTGCTATTTTATGTTCTATCTGTCCAATCTTAATACCTGTTAACTCCACATGTCTTTTTACCGCTTTTGCAAATGGTTCGATGGAGATGGCAAAAAGGAGAGGAGAGAGGGGCAAACCTTGTCTGCACCCTCTAGATATACTGAATGGTTTTGAGACCATATTATTTGTCAGCACTTCTGCTATGGGGCTATTATAAAGTAATCTAACCCATTTGCAATCATTTTCTCCAAAGCCAAATCTAGATAATAAAATAAATAAGACCATTCAACCCTATCAAAGGCCTTTTCGGCATCCAGTGATGGTATCCCGTTCTCCCCTCTGTTCATGAAGAATGTTAAGGACTCTTCTAACATTGTGAAATCCCCGCCTACGTTGTATGAAACCATTCTGATCCTCTCCTATAAAATTTGGTAGTACATTTTCTAACCTCTTGGCCAGAACTTTACATAATATTTTTGTATCAGAATTTAACAAGCTAATTGGCCGCATATTTTCACACCTTGTATTTGTTTTTCCTGGTTTTGGTAGTAATGTAATTAATGCTCCTCTCAATGATGTAGGAAGAAGGCGTTTATGATATGCCTCTAGTATCATTTCCAAAAGGGGGTTAACAACTTTTCTATGTGAAGGCCATCTGGGCCCGCAGCTTTTCCTGGTTTCATAAAATCAATAGCTTCTCCAGTTTCTTTTAATGTGAGGTCTCCCTCTAATTTATCCTTTTCTTCATTTGAAATCTGGGGTAGATTTAGATTATCTAAGCATTGCATCTGGATATCTAAATTTAATGAGCACTCTATAAGTTCTAAATGCTTCATTGATCTCTGCTGGATCAGCTATAATTCCCTCTGAACTCTCAATTGTTGTAATAGCACGTTCCGTTTGTTGTTGTCGAATGTGCCATGCAAGTAACCGTCCTGTTTTATCTCCATATTCATAAACATTTTGTTTCAACTTCAAGACTTTGTCTGCAGCTCTGCTTGCTGACATTTCATTATATTGGGACCTGAGTAAAAGTAATTATTCTTTAACCTCTACTGTGTCCATAACTTTCTGGAAAATATCACTTTCGAATTTCTTGATCTGATCTTCTTATTGTTTCATTTCTTGTCTGGATTTTTTTACTTTTGAACTGCAAAAACTAATAATATGACCTCGAATAAAAGCTTGAAATGCTTCCCATCTAATACAAGCAGAAGTTTCAGATTTATTAATGTCAAAATACAGATCAATTTGTTTGCCCAAATATTCTATAAACTCTGGGTTCCGAAGCCATCCTATATGAAAGCGCCATTTAGGAGGATCCTTCATAAAATTTGTAATGGTGTATGGTAAGGATACCGCTGCATGATCAGAGATGACTATGCTGTGATACATACAATCTGTTATTTTGTTAAACATTTGTGCAGAAATTAAAAAGTAATCAATACGTGAGTATGTTTGATGCTTCCCAGAGTAGTATGAATATGATACTGCTCTCAGGTTAAGATCCCTCCAAATATCTTATAAATTAAGGTCTTGCATAAATTCCTGTATCAATTTCCTAGATTTAGTATGCGTACTATCAATCCCTGTAGAATGATCTTTAGTAGGATCTATTACACAATTAATACATGTATCTCCTGCAATAAGATAGTGCCCGGGCAAGCTAGCAGTTAACAGAAACGGATCATTAAAAAAATTGGGGATTATCATCGTTTGGACCATATACATTAATCAGATTTATCTTTTCTGAATAGATGGTGCATTGTAAAATAATAAATCTTCCTAGTGGGTCTTTAGTTACTTTTTGAAGCTGTATTGGGATTGATTTATGAATTAAAATCATTACTCCTCTCGCGTTAGAAGTATGACAGGCAGCAACCACTTGCCCTTGCCATCTCTGACGAATCCTAATTATCTCACTCTTTACCATGTGGGTTTCCTGAAGATAGACTAGTTTAGCTTGTAATTGTTTGATCCTATCCATTACCTGCTTTTTTTTTTTTTTTATATTACCCAATCCTCGACAGTTCCAGGTTACAAATGTCACATTTCCTGTCTCCCCCATCATCCTTTTCATTTCCTATTAAGAGGCATGTTCCCTTTAATTGACTCACAGATCATAAGTAGTGAGAAGCAAAAAATAAAAAGCAATCTTGAACAAAACATCTATTTTTAAGATATATTCAACAACAACCCCATTTTCTCCAGTAGAGTCCATGCTACTGGATTAACCCCCCACCCCTTACACTCCTTATATGGCACTGATTGGTCCACACACCCGTGAGGAACTATCAGATACTGCTATCTATATCTATTATCACAACCCTATTGGTATAACTACACTCACTTATTATATTAAAGTATGAACACATATTTTCACATCCCCATTGAACGATAACAACTGAATCTTCTTTATTATGTTTCAAATTAGTCCAGCATTTCCACGTGATCAAACATGTTCTTCTTAATTCAGTAACCCCAACGAAAAGATGTCAGTTGTGGTATCTAATCCGAATTATTTTAAAGCAGTATTCATTCAAGACTTTAATATTCCGGTTGAATTGAGCCCACCTTTATTCCTTATCTAGTTCTTCAATTAAGCTTTCTACCGCAGCCGGTGTGTGTCAAACACCCTCGATTTCTCCTGGTGTGTAACAAGTAAACGAGCAGAGTAGATGATCCTGTGCTTACGGATTCCTCTTTCTCGTAGCTTCTGTCTCGCTCCATCATAGGCTCTCTTTTTCCTGTGAACTTCAGCAGAAACATCTGGATGGAAACGAAGAGAGTACTCCTTGTATGAAATCATCCCCTTGGATCTGGCTGCTCGAAGCACCTGTTCTTTTTGTTTAAAGTTCAGGAACTTCATAATTAGTGTTCTTGGTGATGCATTAGCATCTCGCCTTGTGTTATGGTCATCGACATTTCTCTGTGGACCCACTCTATGTGCGCATTCTATGATTAAAGATGTACTCAAGTCCATTTCCAGTATTTTTGGAAGCCAGGCCTCTAAAAACGCACACGCATCATTCCCTTCTTCTTTTTGCAGTAAACCCACCAACCTCAAGTTGTTCCGTCTGTTTCTGTTTTCCATGTTGTCAACCATCTCTGTCAATTTTTTAATTTGAGATTCGAGAGTATTCGCGTGAGCCCTTAGTTGAACGATCTCGTCCTCCGCACCCGAAATGCGTTCCTCGGCCTCGTGCATTCTCTCCTTTACCTCTTTAATCGCTGACATGACACCGTCAATTTTATTCGTAACTCGTTTGCCCATTTCTTTAATGGCTTGTAAAACATATGCATTGCTGGGGTTCAACTCATTTACTTTGGTAGATTCACTGTCATCATCCACCTCCACCTCTTTTAATTCGCCTGCATGATCAGAATCCTGTGACATCTCTTGCACTTCATTAGTCAGTTTTTCTTTAATTTTGTTCTTTTTTTTTTCGGTGACATTTCCGTTATTGGTCTTTTATGCATTAATTACAAAGGATGTATTAAAGTTTTAAGGGAGCTTGAGGAATTACTACTCGTCTTATCAGCACCTCTCCTTAACCGTAAGTCCGTGGTTTTGATTCTTAAGCAAATGCATCTTTATAGGATGTTGAGATATATTGTTATTGAGAAAACAAGGCAAAAATATTGATTACAAAAATTATTTACAATAAGGTTCCATTTGTTACCATTAGTTAACAACATTAGTTAACATGAACTAACAATGAACAATACTTATTAAGCATTTATTAATCCTAATGTTAATTTCAACATATCTAGACTTTTCTTGAATGCAAAACACATCTTTCTTCAAGTGATAGTGTAAAAAATACCATACAAATAGAAATACTATTATTACAAACTGCAGTAGTTTCTCTCTTTAGCTCTTGTGTCCAAGGTTGCTCCTCCAGTCTTGACATTTAATGGAATTATCTTAATAATGATAACCTAAATTCAGTCGGCCCATCATATGAAATGTATTTCAGCTTGACAAATACCTCTGGGTAAAGATGTCCCTTTTTAAAGGTTATTATGTAACATTACTGGGGTTAACATGGTTATGCAACTCAAGGAAACACACATAGGAAAAACTGTGTGAATGGAGAGTTTTCTGCAATTCTGTTTAGTAGTGTTATATTTTCATAGCATCATTATGAAATTTTTAAAACATCAATTATTTTAGAATTGGTTTCATCAATTACACATCTTTGATTTAAAGGTCTCAATGGCTAGACTACACTGCAAAGGCAAAACATAGTAACTACACATTTTGTCCAAATTGAGTCATGACTGAAATTGTGTCTCTTAGACTATGATCTGTCCTGTGACAGACAGGTTTGGCTCTTCTACGCTCGGATTCAGAGAATACGGAGTGAAACTATTTGATAATCCACAATTGGCTGGACAATGAAAAAACTTTAAAGCCATTTTTCTCAATTTCAGTGTGGGCATAGTTACTACTTTTTGTCTTGGTAGGACAGTAGGATTCAAATGTTTCTAATATTCTGATCCGTGTTTTAAATGTTTCCTGTGATGGTCTCTTGCAGCAGATCAGCAGCACTCCGTCACAGGAAGGAGAACAGAATGGCCTCATAGGAAGGGTGGATGAAGGGGTCGATGAGTTTTTCTCTAAAAGAGTCACCAAAATATATGATAATAAGTGAGTACTAGCATTTGTTGGGGGGGTGGCACTTGGTGCCCCGGACGAGATATAAAGACAAAAAAAAAAAAAACACTACTTGTTTACTGTGTAAGGGGACTTAGGTTAATATCCCAACCAAGCAAAATTGCAAATGAACTTGACAGCTGGTGATCACCATTAAGTTTTATTGTATGGACAATAGGGGTGGGTAAAAATAAACATTTTCTGATGCATCACGATCTTCATTTGAATGTTCTCGATATCAGTTCTTAAATCCCAAGATCGATCTTTTACTCTATGCACAACCCTCCACTACAATGAGAGGAAATCACTCGCATTTGCAACCAAATTTTGCACTATGCGACTTAAATATATACAGTACATTTGGCAGCTGGCTGGTAAATGTTTCCATTTCATTCACCAGTGATTGTGTAGTATAGTGGTGGAGTATTCAGCAGTGAGATCCTTTCACTACATGTTGAGAGTAGAAGTTGTTCCGTGTAATGTGTGTCCAAAGACGAGATCCACCGATTTGTCGTGAATAATGTCTCTTTTGATACCCTTCCTGTTCTCTACAGTCATTTGTTGATCAAAAACAACAAAAAAATAAACATTTAATGCTAATCATGCATGGCACAAATGAGATAAAGCCATTCTAATCTCTCTTGTTAACATGCGCTCATTTACAGAAATGGCAGGTTTCTTAAGGAGGCAGTACCAGTTTTAGCACGTGTTCCACAAATCAGTGTAAATACTTGTAAATAGTGCAATTAAACAATAAACATGAAACAAAAAATAATGTATTAAATATAATATCTTATTTATTGATTTGAATACATATATTTGTTCATTTTTATGTGACCAAAATGATGAAAAGCTAATAAAAATATTATTATTCAAATTAATATTTTTGTAATTTACCTAGTTAGAAGGTCCCCTGTATAATTAATAACATTAGCTGGGAGAGAATTTCAGGAACATTTTCAATACCCAGCCCTAATGGACAAGATGTTTTATTTTATGGACTGCTTTGATAATAAATCCTTTTTGTTTCATGAAAAAAAGTCATACAAGTTTGGAGCAACATTAGGGTAGCTAAATGATGACAGAATTTTCTGTTAAAAGCAAATGATCTGTGGAATTTATTATTTCTACCTCAGTGTTTTAGAAAACACGTTTTTAACCCTATAACGGCGTGTGTATAAAATATGATACACAACGTTTGATGGCTCCTGTTTCACTCTGTTCAAAATGATGAGCCAAACAACCTACGGTATGTACATTTCACATATTTATAGCACCATCTACTGCTTATTTGTGGAAAAGTGGTTTCAATATTTATATCAATCTATTTAAAATGGCGGCGAACTTGTGCGGAAAGTGACTCTTATGTTGGGATAAATGATATCTTATTTTAATAAAGTAAATGTGACAGTAATGATTATATTGTTACTGATATTTTAAAATTAGTATTTGCTAAATATAAGCAACTTGTGCTTGGTTAAAATTTTGTATATTATTTTATTGAAAACCCCCCTTTTGAAATCCATGTATCAAATATGATACAACAGGCTTTTGAGGTATATCTCTCAATCACCATTCCATTCATACCCACCACAAAAAAATCAATAACAGTCACAGAACTTTGAAAATTATGACATATACTTTTTATAAGATATATTTAAATATCTCATTATTTGGGGCCTGGGTAGCTCAGCGAGTAAAGATGCTGACTACCACCCTTGGAGTCGCAAGTTCGAATCCAGGGTGTGCTGAGTGACTCCAGCCAGGTCTCCTAAGCAATCGGATAGGCCCGGTTGCTAGGAAGGGTAGAGTCACATGGGGTAACCTCCAAGTGGTGGTTATAATGTGGTTCACTCTCGGTGGGGTGTTTGGTGAATTGTGCGTGGAGGCCGCGGAGAATAGCGTGAAGCCTCCACACGCACTATATCTCCGTGGTAACGCACTCAATAAGCCACGTGATAAGATGTGCGGATTGATGGTATCAGACGTGTAGGCAACTGAGATTCGTCCTCTGCCACCCAGATTGAGGCGAGTCACGAGGACTTAAAACGCATTGGGAATTGGGCATTCCAAATTGGGGCGAAAAAGGGGAGAGAAAACATTATTTTAAATTACAACCTATTATGATGTCATCTTACCATAAGTTCCTGAGACCCAGCGAAAAACATTTTACAATTTCCCTTTTTTAAATGTCAATATAGTGTTTGGTGCATAAAATACATTTGATAAAAATAGTTTATTGAAAAAATAATATTTTATTCATTTTGTATTTGATGTGCTGAATTGAACTGTGATACATTTCAATCCATATTTATAGACCAAGGAGAGGAAGCTGTCATGGCCAAACTCTCAAACATTTGGTATCTCTGAAAAGCCCAGGGAGTTCTCTGATAATACCCTAAAATTTACCACTGTAGCATGTATTGGCTATGAAAAACTTACATAAAAAATATCCTACACAAAAATGAATTGCTGGGCCTCAGGAGGATAATGACCTTTAAAGCCTAATGTATCAAATATGATACATACAAAAAAAATATTTTTTTTAAATATTTTTTATAGTTTGTCTAATGGTACATCAGTTTAATGTCAAAAAAGGGTAATTTTCTGACAATTCTTTCATATGACAGGGTTAAACCTAGAATAATCATGCAACTTAATAGTCAAAAATACTAATTATTTAGTTTTATTAGTTAGTTAGTAAGTTAGCTAGCTAGCTATCATTTAAAATCCAGTCTCAAGTTTCTCTAGTTGGCATGTGACTTTTTGCTCTTTTTGTTAGACGGTCATTTCTAAAGAGTTCTGAGTCTCAAGACAGCGATAAGAAACGAGAATCTCGCAAGGGTGGTTTTCTCAACCTCATCAAGTCCCGGACCAGCAAATATGACAAGGACAAGGAGAAAAACCCAGCCTCTGCTACTGCCCCAGCCCAGACTCTATCCCCAGTCCCAAGCCAGACAACATCTTCAGTCGTGGAGGAGCCCGCATCCCCTAAGGGTCCCATCCGGAGCCCACCACCTGATGCTAAAACCAAATCCCAGACCCCGCCCACAAACCACAGCAGCAGCTCAGAGCGCTCGGAGGAGCCGAAGACGCCAGACTCGGTGGACTCCGAGCCGTCAGAGGGCAGTCCTCAGGGCAGCCGCAGATATGGTGTGCAGGTGATGGGCAGTGGATTGCTGGCCGAAATGAAGGCCAAACAGGAGAAAAGGGGCCCCTTTGGCTGTCTTAAGGTTTGTGTTCTGCTTGTGTGGATTACGCCATTTGTAGTTTAGACCTGCAGAACAATTTTTAATGTTTGAGTTTCCTTTGAAAACTTTCGAATTGTTGCCTCATTGTTGAGGGAATTTTTTGGGTTCAATGCAAGTGAAGCTCAATCGACAGCATTTGTGGCATAATGTTGATTATCACAAAAAAATTATTTTGACTGGCCCTTCTTTTACAGTGTGGCACTTACAATGGAAGTGAATGGGGGCCAATCTGCAAATGTTAAAATGCTCACTGTTTCAAAAGTATAGCCACAAGACGTAAACAATATGCATCTTAATATGATTTTAATGTGATAAAATGACTTAGTAACCTTTTCTGTGTAAAGTTATGTTCAGTTATATTCAATGCTGTAAACCCTAAAACCCATAAACGACTGTGAAAACAACAATTTAAACAACTTTACAGCTCAAATAATACATGTTTTAACAGAATTAATGTAAGTGCTTTTATAAAATTATAAGCATCACATTTCTGCCTTCAAACTCGCCAAAATTGTTCCCATTCACTTTCATTGTAAGTGCCTCATTGTAACTTTGATTTTTGCTGCTTCTTTTTTAAGAAAAGGAGGGACAAGTCTCTCTCTCTCTCTCTCTCTCTCTCTCTCTCTCTCTCTCTCTCTCTCTCTCTCTCTCTCTCTCTCTCTCTCTCTCTCTCTATATATATATATATATATATATATATATATATATCTTTTTTTTTTTTTTTTTTGGTAATCAACATTTTGCAATAAATGCTGCCGTTTGAGCTTAACTTGTATTAAACCCGGAATATTCCTTTAAAGATAACCTTATATTTCCGTTTTATGTTTGCATTTGCATGTTCTTGGTCTTATTTTGAATGATTATGAAACAGCATTCCTTTTCCACTGACACCATTTTTCAACTCCTTCATTCAAATTTCATTTAAAGACCACTTTTCCCAATCCAGTAAAATTCAGATGGATAAAATCAAGTTCTGATGTGCATTATATTCAATTTCATTTTAAAATATGTCACATTATTGTAGTTAAATGTGTTGCTAATACCATTTCTTGTCATTTTAAAAGCCATTCATGCATGAGATGTTAAAGTAGCACCACCGAGTGGTTATTATTTGCACACACAGTCTTTATCACCATTCAGCATACTTTAATCTAATTGGATTACACTTTAATTGAATAGGACACTTTAAAATGCCCAGCATATTTTATGCTTCTCTATGCCTGCCAAAACATTTTTAAAAGAGACTCTGAATCAGCAAGATGGAAAATGCAGTCGCTCATAAAAGCATGAGCACTAAGCTCGTTCATAATGTTTACTAAAACCACTTTCTAAAAAAAACTAATCTCTGATATAATATTCAAGGTTACATGCCAGGAGTGAGGATATAAGCCAGAACATTTTAACTGCGAACTCTGTTTACAACCCAACACTTAACTATCCATATTAGTGGATTTGTGTTGTGTGTGAGAGTTGGAGAGTAAGTTGGTATGTAAATGTGAAAGCTTATATATATATATATATATATATATATATATATATATATATATATATATATATATAGATATAGATATAGATATAGATAGATAGATACTAAAAGTAAAATATTTTGTATCTTGATTAAGGGAATCAAGTCATTTTGACTTAAAATACAGTTAAATTTGTATACAACTTTTGGTGTTATTTATCTTTTTTTCCCCAGGTATCAGAGTCTTCCTCTAGTTCAGACAAACCAGATGGGCCATCGTTAGGTAAATGAACAGTATGCAGTTCCCCCAAACTCATATGATTTGTTGAAAAGTATCAATGCATGTTAAAGAACAATGCTATTTTCAGTTTCATTTTTTTTTTACATGTATGTCTTGGATGAGTAGTTACATATGTGTCAAGCATACTCATATGCTCCAATCAGTTCATACAGCACATCCAAAATGCACTACATTACACATTTGCAAACATTTGGGTCATTTACAAGTAAGCTTGTTTGTGGTGATAAAAATTTGAATCTTTTAAAAGTCTAGTGTGTCAAGTTTTGTAGAAATGTAATCTGTGTGTCCATGTTGGTTTCATACATTTTTGAAAAAAAAAAAAAAAAAAATGAGAGCATATTCTAAAAATTTGTAAAAAAAAAATTAATGACTGTAAAAATGTCAAGTGGTGTTACCTTTAAGTAAAATATATTAAAATATTTTCTTGCGCATTAAATACACAACTTAATCATTTATTTTTTTTTATTATTTTTTTTTATACATAAATATCACTACATTTTCTAATGGTTACTTAATTTGACCTGAACAAAATGTGTCTTTTCATTAAAATATATTTGGTATTTTTAGGGTTTAAAGATTTTCTTTCTGCATGTGTTTACACCACTTGACTTCGATATGGTGGACAAACGTTTTTAAAATATTAATAATTAATTAATAATTCATATTTTAAAGAAATTATAATAAAAGATTATTCCAAGTGATTTATGGAATGATTTATTATTTATTTCTTTTTTTCAAGAATTTCAGCTTTTATTGAAAAAATATCAAAATTACTTTGAACTCAGACATGTTCATGTGTTTTTAAGTAATTGTTGTGTGTGAATTGAAGTTTTAATGTATTTTTTAATAACTTTTTAGATTCAGATAAAATAAATAATTGACCGATATACATCTTTGTGTATCTTTTTCTAAATTTTGGATTTTACAAAGGCCTATTCACACTAATTTCAAATTTTCGGCAAGAAAAACTTTTTTTTTTTTTTTTTATAAAATCAATGCAATTCTATTCACTCTGAAATACAGTATCATACTGTGATGGTCCCTCATTTTTTATATAGATTTTGATTTCTTTAAATGTTCATATGCCAGACAATTCTTTCAGGTATGTGGTACTTTTATTCATTGAATTAGAAAAGTTCTGCACTAAAATTAATGTGAATAGCTTTGGTGCAAATATAGTTTAAATATTTTATACTTGTGTGTTGTATAGTGGCATCTAATTTGCCGTGAACAGTGAAGAGTCTATACTCTAAAAATGTTTTAATGTAGACTGCTTTGCGCTGTGGTACTGTATGCCCTTTACATTTTCCTTACATGCTAAAACATGCACTTTTTCTTTCTCACTTCTCTCTGTATTCCCTCACTCCATGGCTGTACTAGTAAAGGGTCATTCTCCTGAGAGCCGTTCTCCAGGTGTAAGCAAGACTGAGGGGAGTGTTAGCTCAACAGAGAAAGTCTCTCGTTGTGCAGTGGAGGGCAAGCCTGAGAAGACCCCGAGACCCAAGACTTCCGCAAGCACCAAACCAGCCCTGGCAGCTCGACCATCTATCGCCCAAAAACCCCGAACCGGCAGTGTGAGAAGCATAGGTACGATAACTTCTTCATTAGGGTTTTAATGATGCTTAGTCACAAAAAAAAAAAAAGAAAATTAAAAAATATCTCTGAAAAGAAAAACATGCTCTTGAAGACTTAGATTGCTATACGTTTTTCTCTTCTTTTTTTTTTTTGTCTGGCCCTCAGATGAGAGCACTGATTCTCCTACTGGAGGCCCCAAAGGCCCGGGACTGTCAGCACTGAGGAAGGTGCCCTCAGAGAAAGAGGGACCCAATAGTCCTTCACAGACCAGCAAGAACTCTGCTCAGGAAGGTACAGATCTTACAAAAGAACAGGTTATTTACCTTCTCTCATGGTCTTTGCTATTGAAATGTACTAAACTTATACAATAGTTGAGTGAATTTAAAGGAATAGTTCCCCCAAAAATAACAATGCTCTCATCATTTTATCACCCTTATGCCATCTCAAACTTGAATGACTTCTGCAGAGCACAAAGATTCTTTAAGGACATATGAGGTATTTTTGTCTATACAATGCAAGTCATTGGGGTCCAAAAAGGACATAACGTCAGCATAAAGGTATTTCATACGACTCATGTGGTTTAATCCATGTCTTCTTAAGTGATATGATCGGTGTTCAGGTTGTAATTGAGCTTCTCTCATGAATGTGCTGCTGTTGTCAAGATTTATAGTGAAAATGGAGTGACATTTTGGTCTGTGTCTCACCCAAAACCAATGGTATTGCTTCAGAAGACATGGATTAAACCACTCAAATTCTTTGGATTACCTTCATGCAGCCTTTTTGGAGCTTGACATTTTTGGACCCCACTGACTTGCATTGTATGGACAAAACCACATCATATAACCTTCTAAATATCTTTGTTTTAGGCAGAAGAAAGTCATATGAGTTGTAGACTGATGTGAGATGTTTAGTGGGTTCATAAAATCAACCATTTCAAGTAGTAAATGTATGCCATGGCTGTCTATTGTCTCTCATTGTCTTTCCATGTATCCCTGCACTGTCATTGGTAACTGTCCACCAGTCATCTTTGTCACTGATTTCATTGCTCAATGTGGCCTTACTGGCATATTTTACAAAATGTGCTCACTGGTAAATATTGTGGCCCGCTGCTAAAGCTCTCTTGAAAATTCAGGGTCAAGCTTTTTGGTCAAGAATTTAAGCTTGGAGGTTTAACCTTGGTCAGGGAGACATTGTTATGAACACTTTATGCAAGTCTGTAGCATTTCCTTCTCTGGTGTGTAGCATCAAACATATCACATGAACAAAATATAGATCTTTATGATGAAATCTCAATTTGTTTGTCATCCTGAAAAATCTACAGTGCTAGTCGAAAATTTTAAAACGCCTACACATTTTTTTATTATTACAATGTTTCACATTTTAGGATACTATTTTTAGGATTTTAGGATTTCTTAAAGGAATATTCCGGGTTCAATGGGCCATTTTCAGAGACTGTGACGCGTTTCCGCCTGATTTAGCAGCGTAAATCTAACAAACTTTTTTTTATATTTGCAATTTTGTCATTATTTTATGTAAATTTATACTATTTTGTTACATTTTAAAAAACGAGTTACCACAGCTGCGACAAGGTTTCTTATACAACTGATGAGCGAGTGACGGTAAATTCGCCATTTTTCTCTCTTATGACGGCTGTAATCCACCACATTTTTTTTTATTTTTTATTTTAATTAAAATTATATTAGTTGTGGTCTCCCATTCACCGCTATGCAAGTTTACCTTCCACATTCCAAACCCGGATATATGAAAAGGGTTCAATACAAGTCAAGCTCAATCAACAGCATTTTGTAGTTGATTACCACAAAAATAATTCTGACTCGCCCCTCCTTTAAAAAAAGGCAAAAATCAAGGTCACAGCGATTCACTTACAATAGAACTGAATGGGGACATTTTTTGGAGGGTTAAGAGCAAGGGTCTTCAACAGGGGGTCCACAAATTGTTGTTTGATCCACCATTGGCATTTGTAATAATCACTTACATGCGATAGTGAGAGAGAAGTATATATTTTAATCCATCGACATGTTAAAGCCCCTCGCAACTGTATGTCAAATCATAAAGTGTGACTAAACAGCGCTAGTCAGCAGAAGCGCACAGCCCAGACAAACCATTCGCACGACCACCACTCATCACGAGCTGCTCAAAGCACGACACACATCAGGTTCAGCGGCGCTGCAGTGGAGGTTTGCGTAAGTAAACGCGTCTGCTTTGCGTTGGTCGTGCTGTGCGGTTGAGCAGAGTTTCTTCCATTATTAGTTGCTTTTTGCTTTCAGAACAATAGCCTATTTGCCTGGTGTAAATAAATAGTTACTGCTGAGATTATCAAGATGGCATACACGGTCCTTAACATTCCACACACACAAGACGGTGATTCTCAAATCAACATAATTAAAGGCACACTCAGTCATTGTTTTCCTCATTGCAAAATTTACAAAATGAAATGAAAAGTAATATATGTGTAAAATCGTCCACTCACATGAGATGGAAGAATCCATTTTAGTAAATGAATAAAAGTTGTTTTATTCTGTCTGTCTTTTTCTTTCTTTTTGGAGGGAGTTTGGCACAGGGATTAACAAGGAAAATTTAAAATGTCACTTCATGTCAAAAATGTTGCAGACCTCTGCTGAAAAGACTAGCTAAAAGCAGCCTAAGCTGGTTAGCTGGTTTTAGCTGGTTGCCCAGCCTAGCCAGTCTTGTCAGTTTGCTGGTTACAGAGGGGGTTTGAACACTTTTTAGCTGGTCAGGCTGGGAGAACAGCTAGCCTCCCAGCTTAAAACCGGCTTGAAGACCAGCTAAGACAGATCTGACCAGTTAAAGAAAGTGATCAAAACCCCTCTAAAACCAGCATGACCAGCTACAAGCAGGCTGGATGACCAGCTTAAACCAGCCAACCAGCTTATGCTGGTTTTAACTGGTCTTTTCAGCAGGGCAGCATTTAATGATTATTTGAATGGCTTTGCAATGTAAACATGATGAAGTATGTACAAACAATTATATGGTAGACTACCATACACATTTTTATAGGCATAAAACACAACACTCAATTTTATACAATATGTAACAGGGGTCCCGGCTCCGTCTCTAGCCACAAAGGGGTCATTGGCCTGAAAATGGTTGAAAACTCCTGGTTTAAAGGCAGAAACGTGAAGCTTATAATTTTATAAAAGCACTTACATTAGTTCTTTTGTTTAAACTTGGGTATCATTTGAGCTGTAAAGTTGTTTAAATCATAGTTTTATGGTCATTTTAGGATTTAGGGCTTACAGCATTGCATCGTCATGGCATCAAAGTTGTAAAATTGAGCCGCTTTTCCACCATCGGGCTGAATGGTTCTGAGCACAGTACAGAATGGTTACAGTAGAATTTCCACTTGAGCACGGTTCGCCACAGCATGATTATAAACCGTTCTCAGCACGGAATTCTCAGCACGGTTAGTTAACCGTACTCAACTGTTCTCAACCATGCTGGTGGAATGGCTTTACTACGTGGTGACTTGTTTAGTGTATCGTCATGTTGTACAATGTATTGTAGCCTACATTTATTTTTGTACATGCCTTTTCATCAGGGAAGTAGACTCATTTAAACTCAAAATACATCAATACATCTAACTATTTTCATATAATACTTCTAAAATATTTTGTCAATAAATATCCTTTTTAGCTAGTCTGGGAACTTTTATTTTTCTGCATGTTTATGTCCGGTGGCAAACACAAGCCCTCAGCAAATGATGGTAAACCTCTCGTCTATTTATCTTTACTTTCCTTTTTGTGACATGGTTTGTTTGCTGTGTATTAGTAGAGTAAAACCAGGGGAAAAAGCAGTCCTAAATACTGTAATATGCGATCATGCAAAAATAACTGGAGTGCGCCGCTCCAATGTTTACCTCTCACGCCGTCACCAAAATGCGGATCTGTACATACCACAGTGGAAAAGAATCCTTAACCGCGCCACATGGCCCGGATCGACATGGAACGAAATGGGGTTGCGATGAAAACTGTTTGGCCCGATGGTGAAAAAGCGGCTTTGGATATAACTGTAAACAGAAAAGATTAGTAAGCTATTTTATCATACTAAAATCATGTTAACATGCATATTTTTTACGTCTTGTGGCTATACTTTCGAAATGGTATGTATTTTAACATATTACAGATTGGCCCCCATTCACTTGTAATTGCCTAACTACTAGAACCCAGATTTAAACTTTTTTTTTTTTGTTTTTTTTTTTTACAAAAAAAGGAGGGACAAGTTGAAATAAATTTTTGTGGAAATCAACATTATGCCACAAATGCTGTCGATTGAGCTTAACTTGTATTGAACCCGGAATATTCCTTTAAATAACAAATGGTAAAAGTATTGGAATTCTACAGTGACTAAAAATGTTGAACAAAACAAAACAATTCAACACACTGTCTAGATTACAGCTCTCTCATGAGGTGCCGCCTGGGATGCTTTTTAAACCATATTGAAGCAGTTCCCCTGTACTGTATGCTGGACACTTCACTATCCGGTCCAAATTATTCATTCAAAAAATCTTAAATTAAAATGTTAGTTTTTTGTCAACAAAGATAAGTTCAAGTATTTGAGTATATATATTTTTACAAACAGAACTTATTTTAATTGGTAATGTATAAAATGTAAAAAAGAAGAAAAAACTACATGGCTCTTTATTGACAGACCTGAGCGAAGTTTTAGTGTCCAAGAGCTGGCTTCAATGTTTGTGTGCTAAATATGCGCATGCCCCTCTCTGCAGCAGAGCAGACGGCAGACATTAGTGTGTTTGAATCAGACTCTGAGCTGGCCCACAGAGCTCGAGCCGCACAGCAGCGTTCAGTGGACGAGAGTCATCCAGAGCACGGCACACCGCTTTCCAGGCCTGGTCAGACCTCTCATCTCATCACATTTCTGCCATCTGGATTTCTGTTAATGTCAGATTAAGAAGTATTTACATACTGTGTTTGGGGATAATGGTTACCCCAACATTAATCAGACCACATTTTGCCTCTTTTTTTTTTTTTTTTTTTTCAAAATGACACCAAAATGACACAGATGGCACAGTTTGGTAATGGCAAAAATAATGGAGACATTTGAAAATCATCCATTTAAACAATTGAACCCTCACATTTTTTGATGTCATTTGGAAAAATGCCTGCTTTGTTTCATTGTCTCTGTATCTCTTGTATGATGTGTGCCTATTGTGTCTTCTCATGTTTTATTTAATTGTTCCCATCAGTTTGTTTATAAGGATACTTAAGCAATAAGCAATTAAGCAATATTCTCAGATCAGAATAACGACATCTACAGCTATTAGGCTACACAGCGATCAGGTTACTTAACCCTTATGTTCTGTTCTGTTTTGTCCAATTTGATCCCTTTTTTATGTATACAAATTTTATCCTTCATTGAAGAGGTCTGAGTATTCTTTTTAACATCTAAATGTACAAATAAAAACCTGAAAAGATTCCACCAAGTTGGGTGGTTTTACAAAACAAAATCACACTCGTACTGTTCCCAGACAAATTTGTCCGACCATAGAAATCAATGGGGAAATGATTGGGGGAGACCTGAACACAGAGACACAATACAGAATACACACATATAGAAATGAATTGGTGAGACTATAACACTGCCAGAGTGCAAAACACACACACACACACACACACACACACACATTTGCAGAACTACACATCAGACCCCACTGTGGAAAGAGTTAATTTTACCCTTCCAGAGAAAACATTAAAAACAATGTGTTTCTGAAACTCTTATTGTTCCCATGCAAAACAATTTTATTGAATGATGTTATTGAATGATTAAAAAAGCTACACTTTGAAAAATAATTGTCTTTTATAAAGCCTATATATATATATATATATCCAAATTTATAACAATAATATATATAAATTAAGTTACAGTATTGGGTTACAGATACCATTCCACAATAAGTGGAACACTGAGGCCACCTATAGGCTATACTTGACATTACTATGTTATTGGCAAATTTTTGTCATGTTTTTTCCAGCAGATGGCAGCAAACACTCCTATTGCATGACACAAAGCAGCGTTTTCATAAATATTCAACTTAGCTTTTTACTGAATTGAAGATAACAAAAAAATAAAAAATAGCTTATTTTATATCAAATGTATTGGTGTTATTTGAGCTAATAGAGTTCTAAATCAATAAAGTCCCCCCCCCCCAAAAAAAATGCTAAATTTGTGTTAATAACTATGAAAGCAGTTAGTTTAGAGGTGTGACTAAACAAAATATGTCAATAATAGTGTTATCGTGTGTTTTGGAAAAGACAAGTTACACGAAGACTGTTCCGGACATTTTTGTCCGGGTACAGTACTAGTGTTAGTCCAATATAAACAGAACACAAGGGTTTAATTAATATTCTGGTTTCAGTACAAGATAAGCTTAATTGACAACATTTGTGACATAATGTTGATTACCACAAAAAAATAAAAAGTATAGCCACAAGACATTAACTTTGTACTAGTTAACATGATTTTAGTGTGAAAAAAATACATGTTCTAAACCATTTTAGAGTAATAAAATCGCTTACAGGGTTTACTGGCGTTGCGCCGTCATGACAACAAAGTTGTAATATTGGATATAACTTACAGATAAGGTTAGTAAGTGACTATCACACTAACATTTTGAAAAAGTTTGTTTCCACTATAAGAGCCTTACTGTAACCAAAATATTTGCTTTTTTTAGATGAGTGATAAGTTGAGAATATTTTCTATGGTTATTAACATCATGCCACAAAAGCTATCAATTAAGCAGAACTTGTATTGAACCTGGGTTAATAATTTTAAGTGTGAAAAGCCCATTAGAAACACTTTGATGACCCAGTTGAAGTGATTTGAAAAAAGATCGTTATTAAAAGAAAGTTGATAGTCTTAAGTCACTGTATTGGTTCAACCTCTTCTCAGTTTTTATGAAGGGTTTCTTTGAGGGGGCATTGTTTTTTTAAATGTGGACATAATCCTGCTTTCTCTGTTATATTATTAATTATTTCCCAACATATCTCCACTTCTCAGTGAGGACGTCCACAGCAACTGATCCCTTCCAGAAATCCAATCGGCTGAACTCTGAAGAGAGCAGCTCTAAGACCAAGGACATGCCAGTCAACAGCGACAAAGACAAGGACTTGAGTCAGGGCAGCAAGTCAACTGACTCTGGGGAAGAGGTCAATAAAGACTTTATTTTTATATGAGTACGAAAGACCGCTTCACTGTGCATCATTCCATCCTGCCAATATAAACCTCACCAAATGTCCCAACGCCAACTTTCCCAACTGTAGAATCCACAACCCTACTAGACAGAAAGTGTGATTGTGTGTGGATGGGTGTATTGAACCAATGTGTGCATGCTTATTTCTATCATTCCTTTAAAAGAAAGGTGAAACTGCTATATGACGTGTCTTGCTTCAGGAAGTAACTTGGTTGCGTTGTAATAAATTCAGTTATAAGTACCATGGCTCAAGCACTGTTAGACAATGCGTGCGTATATGCATGAGTTCTCACTGTGTTAAAATACAATTTACTCTCTCTTAAAGCAGCAGACGAATCATTGATCCTGTTTTGTCTGTTTAACCCTTAAGCCTTAGTCACACTGTACTGTAATGAGTCAAAGCAGGACACTGAGGGCATTTCATTTTCTACTGTTTGAAAATAAAACTCTGTGAGTGTGCATGTTTGCTTTTTTACATGTATGTGTGTGAATATAAATGCACATTATACTCAATATGTTGGTTTCAAGGGCACAGACAGCCTTGAGTAAACTAAACTGCACTGTTCATAATGATTCGTCAATGAAAATCTGTTTAGTCTAGGACTAAACATAATCTGTGTCTAAAAAAGGCAGATTGCATAGATAAATTATTTGATATTGAAATATTAACATTTAATATATATGTGTGAAATGGTATGTATGTGAACACAGAGCATCTATTGATATGGTACTAATCACAATGCTACAAAAAAAAAGTGGAAGTTGTAATTTTAATATTATTACGACTGATGTCTGATGCCGCTTTTTTAACTGAAACAACTGGTTTTTCCTTCTAAATTGGAATGTAAATTCTGTTGATACAATGCTTAGCAGTTTCTAATAATTTTGTTAATGGACACTGCTGGGCACTATGAATTAGTATTTTCTTTACTGGAAAGGGCAAGTGTGAAAAGATGTATGTGATCAGTGTTGATATAATAATTAAATCTTGTATTTCTTTAATAGTGTTTCTGCAGAGCAGCAGTCTCTTTGACCTTGTTCGTCTTGCAATATTTTGATTCAATGTTTTAGGGGGGTTAATCATGAGGTTGATTCCTTAATGTTTTTCACTCACATGTTTTATCAGTCCTGGACATTTTATTGTGTCTATTTATGTCAGTTCGATTAAAATGGATTTTACAAATTTAACATGACTCTTTGGATTTATTTTTCTGCTCACTGTTTGGGCACTTCCTTTATCAATCAGATGATTAAATGGTAACCTTCTATTTAATGTAGAATAACCTTTTCTTTATTGTAGTTTATTTTTTATTTTAACTGATCTGTATTTAACCCTGAAAAATATTAATAAGTACAGTCTTGACCAACACAAATTACTTTACAGTGCAAGTAGACATTTTTACCAAAACTGAACAAATGCTTTGAAATTTGCAGACAAATTCCGTTTTGATAATTTATAAACAATTTTGCACTGCATATTATTGTAATTGGTAAAAACATCAAGCTGATCAAACAGCAATGTGTCATAAGTCGTGGAAGAGTAGAATACAACCAGCCTACTTTTTGTACTCAGACAAAAATATACCGTTTAATAGCTAAGTATATGTTTTTTTTACATACATTACATGTAAACAGGTGTTAATTATATGCCTCGTTTCATGAAAATAAACAGAACATAAAATATCACATACCATTACTTAGAGGAGGGGATTATCTTTAAAACGAGCCCACACACAACGTAATAGGATTCATAGATCATTAGATAATCTACATGAAGCACAATGTGCACACAGCACATAATGTGTTATCTGGCTAAAAACAAGTTAGCTTTCCTGGATCTGATGACTTCATCTGAAATGATCTAGTACGTTGTCCTGTGTCATGGAACACTAAACCAATTATATTAGGATTCAGATTGCTTCAACCAGAGGTGAAAGTCATCCAAATGTGGGCAGAGAGGAGTGTTCACTCTAATTTCATATGGCCAAGAATTGATCCACTTCCAGACTTCCGCCGGAAACATGGCTTAGTGTTAATAGCGTGACTCGTTACCAAACACAACCTCAGAAAAAGGTTTAAAAAAGACCCTTAAGAATACTTTGTTGTTGCCATCTAAAGACATAAAACAAATGTCTAAAGATGGTAAGAATTTAAGATCAGGTACAATTGTGGGATCAGTGAAGTCAACATATTTGAGGAAAGATGGACCAACAAACACAAGATTCTTCAGACAAATAACAGCACAACTGAGCGAATTCAGAAATGAGGTAGAAGAATTCAAATCAGAGATCAAACAGTCAATTGAGGACTTAAGTCGGGAAGTGAAAGACCTCAAGTCAGAGTTAAAAAACGTAGCTACGAGTGTCAAGATGGCTGAGAAAAGATTGAAAACTTGTGAAGAGCAAGGAGAAACAGTACTAGAAACTCTTCCTAATGAAGAACATGAAAGATGCCAAGACTAAAATAGATTATTTAGAAAGTAAATCCAGACAAAATGATACAAGAATACACAACTTGAAAGAGGGGCTGAGGGTAAAGACTTGGATTTATTGGAGGATTGCTTGAAGAAACACTCAGAATACAGCGAGTAATGCTGAAAATAGAGAGAGTTCATCCTGTACTTGTTAGACCTAACACAGAGTCCTTGCCCTCGGTCAATTGTTGTAAGGTTTCTTGAATGGGAAATTCAAATGAAGATCCTGAGAATGGCATGTGAGAAAAAGGAGGTAAAAGTTGGTGATTCAAGGATATACTTTGACCATGATTACACCGGAAAAGTCCAAAATAAAAGACGTCTTCTCCAACCAATACGCAAAGCACTTCATCAAAAGAATGTGAGGTCTAAGATCATCTACCCGGCCAAATTAAAGGTTTTCCGGAAAGACAGGATGGACATTTTTGATGATCCATGGAGTGCAAGTCGAGCGCTGGGCTTTATGGTTCCAGAATCTGTAGCAAATTGGAAAAGAGATTACAAAAAATGGATAACTGGACAACTCAAAGGTCGAGAAGAGAACAGTGACGCAGGACCAACAAACGAGAAAATACGCAGATGAGCTTGACTGATGAAGAGGAAGATCCTGTTGCGTAAAATAACTGGACAAATTCGGTTATAGTAACTTGCACAATATACTTGCAATACATCAGTAAGTTATGAACTTGATCACAGACTTATTCTTGAACCAACTTTTTTTTTTATATATATATAAAAATATAAAAGAGGTTTTGGTTTACAAGCAGTATCTTATTTAAAAAAACTTTTTATTGATACTGTTTAATTAAATAACAATAAAGGCTTAGTGTTAAACACAAGACCCAGGTTCCATGCAATGAGGCAAGCATGGAAAACCACAAACAGCTGCCAACAGAGAAAGGTAGCAATAATGGAAGTCTGTTTTAATTTTTGTTTAATTTTATTTTTTCTTTATGCATACAGGATGCTATTTGTGAGCTATAATATGAAAAAGCTGAAATACAAGAAATGCGAAATTAGTTTTGACATGAAGTATAGAAATAAGCAAGTTAAGAAAAATGTAATGGAGGAATACAAATTACAAAAAGAAACATGTCTGATAAAATGAATGTTATATCTTTAAATGTATAATCCGATAAAAAGAAAGAAAGTGATAGCTAAACTTAGAAAAGAGCGAGGATATATTATCTTCCAACAGGAAACACATCTATCAGAGAAAGAATTAGGTCAGTTATCTTCAATGGAAATAGTGTATTCGTCACATAGCTCTTCAAAGAGGGGAGTAGCAATCATGATTAAAAAACAAATAGGAAATAAAGACCCATACTGATAAAGAGGGAAGATTTGTTCTAGTAAAAGGCAAGATAGAAGATAAATAATTATCTTTACTAAATATATTCAATCCACCAGAACAAGGTCCAGAATTTATAAACAAACTGCTAAGATGAATGATATCAGAAGCATCAGGACTGACCATAATGAGGGGATTTTAACTTGGTCATAAATTCAAAACTCGATTGTCAGCGTAATTTAAAACATAAGGGAGAAAAAATTGCTTTACAAATGAGAGGAGCAAATCATCTTCCAGATGTCTGGAGGATTAGATAGATATTTCACTTTCTACTCGAGTGTACATGACTAATATTCCAGATTGGACTACTTCTTCATGTTTGAAAATTAATTAGGAAATGTTACAAAATGTGAAATTTGACCTTCTGAAGTGTCAGACCACTGTCTATTAAATCTAGTAAATGTAGGAATAGAAAGAAGAAAATCATTGTGGAGATTTAATCATTAATTATTAGATGACAGAGACGTTAAAGAGAAAATAAGGAGTTATAAAACAATATATTGAAATAAATGATAATGGAAGTAAGCCCCATTATCATTTGGGAAGGAGCTAAGGCAATTACAGCATATAAAAAGAAACAGAGAGATAAAGAAATAATGTAAATAGAAAAAAATATAAGATTTAGAATTTAGACATAAGACAAGTGGAAATGAGACAATACTGAAAGATTAAAAGAAGAAAGAAGCAAATTAGATCAATTATTATCTGACAGAAACTACAAAACCTTACAATTTACTAAACAAAAGAACCATCATAGTGGTCCAAAAGCCCAGAGGTTATTCGCATACAAATTAAGAAAACTAATAAAAAAGGCAACCAAAGTAAGTGTTAAAAATTAGAATGTGGAAAATATTGTTAAAAAAAGAGTTAGTGGTGGAGGAATTTGGTAATTATTATAAAAAATTATGTGCACCAGAAAATTGAAGCCCAAATAGAAAGGAGACACAAAGTTTTTTACAAAACATGTATCTACCTGAAATGACAAGTGAACAAAATATAGAGCTTATTAAACCAATTACAGAGGAAGAATTAAAATTTCCCGTAATGAATTACGGTAGGAAATGGTAGTGATGGCTTTACAAATGAATATTATAAAGAGTTAATGCAAGATCTTAAACCGAGTCTTTGTAAAGCCCTTAATTGGGCATTAGAAAATAATGGCTATGCTTCCACCTCCATCATTACAATAATAATATAAGGAAGGAAAAACCCAGAAGAATGCGCTTCATACAGACCAATATCTTTATTAAACACAGATCAAATGTTAACATCAATTATCGCTAGCAGATTGAACAAGGTAATAGCATATCTGATTAATCCAGACCAGTCAGGAAACATGACCAATAGGTTATTAAAGGATAATGTGAGACGTACTTTAAATATTATAGAACACGCATGTAAAACTTAGGAACAAGTATTGCTATTGACTTTAGATGCGGAAAAAGCCTTTGATAGGCTTGCATGGCCATTTCTTTTTTAAATGTGCTCGAAAATTTGGCTTTCATTAAAGGTTTGTGGGTTGGTTAAAAATTATGTTTAACAAACTAGAAGCAAGAATAAGAGTCAATGGGACTATATTGAATGTGTTTAATTTATATAGAGGGACTCGCCAGGGAGACCCATTGTCACCCCTGATCTTTATTTTATGTATGGAGCCTTTAGCTGAATCAATTAGAAGTAATAAGCAAATAAAAGAACATAAGTTATCAATGTATGCCAACAATGTTATATTATATGTGACAAATATAAATCAATCTCTTACAGTAATAATGGACGTTATTCATCAATATAGTAAAGTGTTAGGATACAAAATAAAATAATCTAAATCAGAGAGTATGATTTTGGGCCCACCATTGGCCAGAGATGTAAAAAATCAGTTTAAATGGGATGAAAAATGTTTCTAGGTATACGTATACCACAAAATCTCTCAGAATTATACAAATATAATCATGGGGTACTAAAAAATTTAAGCAAATTTAAGGGGTACTAAGGGGGCCTGGATAGCTCAGTGGTAAAAGATGCTGGCTACCACTCCTGGAGTTTGCTAGTTCGCTAGTTCAAATCCCAGGGCATGACTCCAGCCAGGTCTCCTAAGCAACCAGATTGGCCCAGTTGCTAGGGAGGGTAGAGTCACATGGGGTAACCTCCTTGTGGTCACTGTAATGTGGTTCATTCTCAGTGGGGCATGTGGTGAGTTGGGCATGGATGCCACAGTGGATGGCATGAAGCCTCCACACGTGCTGTGGCAACATGCTCAACAAGCCACATGAAAAGATGCACAGGTTGGCAGTCTCAGATGCAGAGGCAGACTTACAAATGTAATAAATTACTATAAAGCAGCCCAAATTCAACCTAAATTGATTTGGATGAACAAAGAATCTAAAGTGAAATGGAGGAACCTACAAGTATATCTTTGTTCTTACCCAAACAAAGTAATAAATGTAAATTAATAGATATTTGTATTAATAGTACTTTTAGAGTTTGGGTAGAAATATGTAAAAATAGTCACATTAAGAAAGATATTGTTCATTTACAAGAAATTGCTAAAGATCCTGATTTCATGCGAAACAGATTAGATAATACATTAAAGTTTTGGGCAGACAGAGGTCTGAAAAGATATCACCAACTGTTCACTGATGAAGGAATGGATACCTTTTCAAACCTAGCAAAAACATATGAGCTTCCAAATTCACATTTAATTATTTATATTATTATTTGATATTTCTTCCCAGTCTTGCTGATTGATTTTTCATTCATCCTCCCACCTAGAGTCATGGGAAAAGAAAGTACACCCTCCTTGAATTCTATGGTTTTACATATCAGAACATAATAAAAATAATGTTAAATAAATCATGACATGGTGTAATGTCATGTGTTCTTCATCTGAGGTTGTATTTACCTAATTTTAAGACCTGCTAAGGACCAGATTATTTTTATTATGTCCTGATACGTAAAACCATAGATTTCAAGGAGGGTGTACTTTCTTTTCCCATGACTGTATATATAATTTTACTATGAGTGTCCTGTACATCTACTTCAAGCGCACTCTTTAAAATTCCTAACATTGTTATTGGATTACTTCAAACTACTCAATCCAGTGTTTGGATGGAATATGCTTGGAAGATACAAAATAACACCTGTTATTCAAGTAAATACAACAGCATGGTAAAAGGGGATATCTGGATAAATTGTGGGGAAAATAAGTCTCATTACAGTCAAATTCTATATGGGTGCTCTATATTGACAACTTATTGGAATGAAATAATTAGACAGATTAACTTAATATTTAATTGCACCATAGAAATACATCCAGAAAACCTTATTTTGGGTAAAATGCCATTGTACTTAAGAAATAAATCAGAACAAAATATATTTAGGGTAATCAGAATAGCAGCTTTAAACAGATTACAAAAAACTGGCTTAAACCAGAACCTCCGCAGTTTCAAAGATTGAGAGAAACGATTTCTGAAATATACCAAATGGAGAAAGTAACATTTAAAATGAATAAGAAAAGTCTGGAATGTAAACAAAGATGGGATTTTCTCAAAAACATTATAATTTAATAGATAGACTGTTCTCTTCCAATCCTTGATTTTAAATTTTTGAACATAATTATTTAAATAAATATGAGGAATGATGTCTAATGTATGATGTTCTAATTCAATACTTAAAACAAGGATGTGATGTTTTAACTTTCTTTTTCATTTGAATTAAAATATAACATGTGAATGAATGAATTATGCATGTTATTTATGGAATGTGTTTGAAAATATATGGTTACTGAAACTAACATCCTGTTTTATATATGTATATATCTTTCTTTGATGTATGATTTGTATATTGTCTTTAGTAAAAATATGTAAAAATAAAAAGTATTTAAAAAATAATTACATATGGCCACCAGGAGATGGCGCCACAAGTACATTGATCCAAATTAGCAGAGAATATCAATGAAATAAAAGATTGGATGGCCAGAAATGTCCTTCTACTCAATTCCAACAAAACAGAGGTACTAATTATTGGACCAAAAAGACTCTTAAAAACAAGCCGCTAAAATATTATTTGACTCTCGATGAACGTACTGTTACATCGTCTTCAACAGCAAAGAACTTCTGTGTTATATTTGATACCGATCTGTCCTTTGAAAATCTAATGACCAATGTTTGTTGAACAGCATTCTTCCACTTCAGAAATATTGCTAAATTACGACACATGCTCTGTTGCTGATGCCGAAAAACTAATTCATGCGTTCATGACCTCAAGACTAGATAATTGTAATGCAGTACTGGGAGGATGTCCAGCAAGGCGATGCACCTCATTGATCTCTGCCTGCATCACCTTTGTCTATTGATGGACTACACTCTTGAAATGGAATACATAGACTATCAATTAATTGCAAATAAAAGCCTTCATCAGCCAACTAACAAAGAACAATGCATCTGTGTGAACTTCAATCTTACAGTTCATACAAAATCTTTGTTTAAACACTGACCCTTAACACTTAATTAGTTTAATAATTTTAAACCATGACTTGCACTATACATAAGTAATATTGGCATTATATTCATGATGTTAGCCAGAGGGGAACTGGCCCCCAGAGTAAACCTGGTTTCTCCCAAGGTTATTTTTCTCCATTAACCAACATCTTATTGAGTTTTGTGTTCCTTGCCACGGTCGCCTTAAGCTGCTCACTGGGGTTATAAATACAATTATTATTTAATTATTTAATTTCTCTACACATTTTACAATCACATTTAATCAAACTACACAATGATGACTCTAAGACACATTATAGATATTACAGTTTAATTTTCTGTTACAGCATGATTTTCTGTAAAGCTGCTTTGAAACGATGTGTGTTATGAAAAGTGCTATACAAATAAAAATGACTTGACTTGACATGACACAGACTCAATGATGGCTCAAACGACACAGAATGGAACTGAATAAGATCTGCATGCTTTGGAGAGAAAGTGTATACCTTTAGTCGTTGTTGTATTTGCATGTGGAATTACTTTTCATGTACAATTATTGTGTTTTATTTTTCTGGAGACATTTTTGTACACTAGGATACTTTTTTTTTTTTTTTTTTAATTCTCTATTACATATTCATATAAAATTTGTGTCAAACCCAAATACTTGGTTGAATTGTGCTAGGCAGGCCTACTCTCTAGACAGAAAGATGCAGACAGTCAATTGAAGGCTGTCATGTGTTTATTGTTAAGCCATAAAATATAACTGTGGTGAACTAAACTAGCACATCCAAAAGTAATCTTTTGTTGTTAGTAAAATAAAATTCATAAGACGCAAAAATAACAGAATAGGTTTACAGTGCATCCGGAAAGTATTCACAGCGCTTCACTTTTTCCACATTTTGTTATGTTACAGCCTTATTCCAAAATGGATTAAATTCATAATTTTTCTCAATTCTACAAACAATACCCCATAATGACAACGTGAAAGAAGTTTGTTTGAAATCTTTGCAAATTTATTAAAAATAAAAAAATGGAAAAAGTGAAGTGCTGTGAATACTTTCCGGATGCACTGTAATTGCTATTCACAGAAGAAATACTCAGTCTTTCATCTCATAGATTTGGCTATAGCACATCAAACATCATGACGAGTCAACACATTTATGATACTGCAAAATTCATTAAACACAACAAGTTCACTTATGCATGTTATTCACTGATATAAATGTTGAAGTATAAAAAAAAATATACACAAAGATAAGCAAAGAATGAACAATTAATACGATGACTTGTACAATAAAAACCTAAAGTTAACTATGTGAGGATGAAGTTGTAAAGATGATATGGTGGAATTTAAAGACCTCGCTCTTCAATGTCTTTAGGGAGATGAGTTTCTCCTATGTTTGCCTGGTGCACCGATAAAGTAATGTAAAGATTTGTAAATGTTTCTGTTTCATTTGAATGCCAGAGGAAAAATATTCCACTTCATAAAAATCCATTTTCAACATTGATGTCGAATGAATCATTTTAATCGGTTATTTCTAATGATTCTGTTAAACTGATAAAAAAAATAAAAAATACAACTGTGAAGTGAATCATAAACAACGTGACAGTTAATAGAGTCTACTGTATATATCTTCATCGAAAACATACTTACCCTCATCAGTTTTAAACGAAATATTTCACTTGGTTAACCATTCAAACAAAAGGGTTTATTGAAGCGAAGTGTCCAAAGGAACCGATTCACTAAAATAAACAGGACCTCTTTTTCTTGAGGTGCGTCCCAAACCGTACACTTCGGCACTATTCTCATTTTGAGTTGTATGTTAACACTAAAAATGCAACAAAAAGAAGTGTACTATGAGTACCCGGAGATGCACGTCCTCAGCCGTTAAAAAGGAGTGTGAAATGTTGGACACTTCATGTACTCAGCGTTTGCAGCTTGCCATAAGTAGCGGAAGGAGCGGAGTTACCTGGCTGCGATGCTAGTCAGACAAAACAATTGTAAACTATGAAGAATGTAGCAACTAGACTAACTTAAGGCCCCACGCTTTGTGAATATGTACGCTGTTTGAGATTCAAGTGTTGAGATTGGCTAACGTGCTAACGCTAGTGACAACACATCACATGCATCTAAAACATCACTTCCGTCACCTGTTATGCTTTCGTGAAGTAAAAAAAAACAATATTTAGTGTTCCATTTGGGACGATAGTACACTATGAAAATGTATTCACCAGGCTGAGTGCATAGTGTACAGTGCATTTTAAGTACATAGTGTCAAGTGCGTCATTTGAGACACAGACTGCTTTTCTTCATTCTTCTGTCACAAGATGGCAGTAGAAGCACAGTCCTCTGAGTTGCAGTGTAAACAATCATTTCACATGTGTGTGTGTGTGTGTGTGTGTTTGATTTTTTTTTTTTTTTACTTGTTCATTATTGCTAGAGTTGGGTCTAATGTGTAACCTCAAAACTTTGTTATTGTAAGTTTGAATGTTAACATATATGTTTAAGTTTGTGTTCCACCGTTTCTTACAAATGAATCACAATTTTGACTGCAGTTTAGTGAGTGGTTGTGAAGTTATAGATAATAAGACAAGGGTGAATTCAGATTAATGCAAAAGTTTGTCCTGAGACTAAAACCGGGTGTAGGCCTACACGGTGCGAGTTCTGACACTCGGGAGGTCGTGAGCCCCTGTACATGTTAGGAGTCCGTTTATCTGATAATCATATGGTGCAATCCTACACGACATGACTTTACCACATGGTGAATTCCAGAGCAATCGCATTCATTTTTGACACTCAAATAACTCTGAATTCTTCAGTGAAGGTCATGTTTGTGCTTAGATTAAATCCAATTATAACCATCAGAAATCTTGTACATTTTGTGCACTTTATTGTCATGCAGTAACTGGCAGCAACACACTGACATTATGATTGACGTATGCAGTCAGATAAACTGACTTGTCACGTGCACAGGGGCTCACACCTCCCTTGTGTCAGAACTCGCACCGTGTACACCCGGTTTAAGCCAGTGTTTGAGCCTATGACTGACACTGGTGTGTGAAAGAGGAGGGGCTTATTTCTCAGATAGTGAGTGTGAGGAAAGTGGCCACATCTAGTCTCTCTCTCTCTGTTGTTCGGGTTCAGCAGTGCTCTTCTCATTCTGTAACTGTATCACTTCTAATATATTTCCATCATGGACAGCGCTTTTGCCAATCTAGATGCTGCTGGTTTTCTACAGATCTGGCAACACTTTGATGCTGATGGTAAGAATAATGAAAAGTTTTTTTTCATTGTACTTTCAGATTAGATGTACTTGCTTACTTATAGATTTACTTGATATCTTATGTGTTTAGATTTAAAAAGTGTCTTTGCAATGCATTCAGTATATATCTGGGGACAAAATGGCTTTAATATTTTTTTTTATTATTATTTATTTTTTATTTTTTTTTCACAGATAATGGCTACATTGAAGGGAAAGAGTTGGATGACTTTTTCCGAAACATGTTAACAAAATTAGGACCAGAGGTATGTAAAAACTCCACAATGTTTTATCCACAAATGTGAGCCTATGGCACAAAACCTTACTTAATGCAGTGGACAATAATTGATCATTGCGGTTAAGAGCGTTTTCTACGAGCAATTTTACGAACGTTCCTTATTTTTTACGTGCGTTTCCCAAAACTGCACGTAACATGAACGCGCGAGGACGTGTTTAAGTGCTACTTAAGAGAGTCGCTGTCTGTGTGACATTGCTGAGATGTGACCGTATAGTGCTGTTCGTCATTGCAACTTCATTATATTTGTGCGTAACTTTAAATATGTTTGTAATTTAGCTCGCTGGAAATATTTAAAAATATGGTCTTAAATGTACAACTTAATTCACCACATAACTGCATTTTGTTTTGCAATCATTTTGTGCAGAACGATATATTTCTTTTACACAATCACTGCTTCGTTCATCAGATGTGCATTCTCTGTGGGTCGAGATTAAAGCTTCCAGGATCAGTGAAGACAGTGGAGGCCCTATGTGTGGTCCTATTGAGAACAAGCATTAATTGAATAGAACGAGGTTCACCATGTTAATGTGGAGCGCATAATAAGGAGACACGTGGAAGCTGCGCTTAAGGGACTTCACCAATCAAAGGGAGATCTGCTCTTTACTCCCAAAAGTGATAACGGTTACAGCAGTGCTACACAACAGGTGCAGTACTACACAACGCGTGGCGTGGGCGAGAATGCCCTTAGGTGTCAGAGATGAAGAGGAGACGAGGATGAGGAGCCAATATACTGTACGGATTATTTTCATGCACTGCAGCAAGTTATTGACTTTTTTCCCTCTCTCTCTGATTGTAATTTTTACTGTTCTCTGCAACAATCATGCAACCACTTTGTTGTTACCAGCTAGTCCACAAATAACTTTTATTAGTTTACTTATTAATTTATCTGTTCATCCAATATTGCCTAACCATTTTATGCATTCATTATTATTATTATTATTATTATTATTAGCCTTGTCGGTTACAAAATAAATAAAATAAAACGTATTTATACTGATATAAAATGAGCATAAAGTGTAGCTATAGGTGTTTAAATTGTTTTAGATGTAATTCCTGCAGGTGTCTGCATAAGTCTACTTACGATGCTCTTAGCGCTGTACGATTACTCCAGAGCACTCATAAATCTACAAGCATTTTCAAGTACTAGTTAAGTTACGATGCTTTTGGGAAATGGGCGGCAAAACTAAGATGGATCATAAAATGGATTCTACGATCTACTTAGGCTTACGATGCTTTTGGGAAATGAGACCCAGGTTATTATTTGGACACCATTATGCATGGATTATTTAAAACAATGTGAGATTTATCTAGTTAATACACTCATAATAACAATAATGGTTAACAGATCAGTAGTTCATTCAAAATGATCTTCATGATATTTATGACATATAGCTTCACAACTTTTCTAAATGTGAATGTATATTTACTTATGATCTGATAAGAATTCAGTAGCATACCTATATTTGGTAGTGTTATTGATTAAATGTATTATAAAATGTAACCCCTTTTTTACAGCCAGAAATCACACATCACCAGTTCCAAAAATGTTGTTTTTGATGACATAGATCTTATACATTAAATGATGCTAATGGAAGAAAGTCAGGCGTATTCATCCTGTAAGTGACATCATCAATGCTTTCTGGCTGTTAACACACTGTCCCTTCTCACATTATACACAAAGTGACCATTTTTCATCTGTTTGCCTTTCACCAGTGCGGGTTACTGCAGATGGGTTAGACATTATATTAACATTGTAATGTTACTGAGTACACATTTGTAGAGCTCTGGTGGATCTCAGAGAGGTTCTGTACTGTTAGGATAAGGGTGGGTGTATTCATCTGAATCTCATTTCACGTAAACACATACAGTATGTCTTTAACGTAATGTATGCATTCTCAGTAATACAAGCATTATTGTAAATATGAACAGTGGCGGTTCTAGCTTGGGCAACTCCACCCCAACAAAATCAGTTGCCTACTATAATGCAAAAAAATAAATTAAAAAAATCTCATTGTCAAAATCTCTATATATTTGACAGTAATTGTAGTATAACATCTATACTATTTTGATGGACACTTACTGTAAGGGTGCATGTGTGTACTTGTGACTGATGGCCTACTTTTTGATTACTAACTCAGAGTGGCACTCAGGAACTTTTGCATCTGCTCAGGAAGTCAACAAACAACACTTGATTTAAAGGAAATTGTGGTTAGACACACAAGATAAAAATTATATTTCAGTTTGAATGTTCTCTACATTACTCTTTGAACGAGAGACTCTTAACTGGTGCTGCCAGTCTGTTGTGATAGAATCGCAGACAGCAGTGGAAAAACAATGCTAAATGCAAATAATAAAATATAACTAACCATATAATGCATTTAGGATAGCAAAATAAATAGACCTATAAAAAGGGAGAAAGTAGAGGAGAGAGGAGAAGAAACTTCCCAATCAAACTCTGTTGTATTTTGGTGCAAATTAATTTGGTGGAAGCCAGCCAAATTAGGCAGATGCTGACATGGACAGGTTGCGTAACAGTCCTCATCCTCAAAAACCACAAACCAAACTTAGCAAAGTAAAAAAAACGAAAAAAAAAAAAAAAAATGATGCAGACTACTTGGTGCTGTGTTGGGTTATCCCCTAATGTCCAACTTCAAATTTGTGTCCTGAAGCTGTATTTGACCAAATTATCTACAAAGGTTGCACAAATTGATTTACACTATTTCCATGCATTACACAAAACATATAGAAGTCCCTAAGTAGCTATTACTGGGGTAGTGATCACGGTGGATGGGCATTATTATGTAAGCAGGCTTATTTAAATTAAAGTTGTGCCAGATGTTCATTGTGTACTGGCATATCTTAAGGGCAGCTCTATTGATGCACAGGTGTACCAGTCCAGTGTGTGATGATGGGGAGCTTAATGAGTGGTAAATAATGGAAGGGTCGTCATGGTAACTGGTTTGTTTTCTCTGCTTTCCTCAGGATAAGATAACAGAGGAAAGAGTGCAGCAGACAAAGAAGAGGTTTATGTCGGCCTATGACATCACAGCTGATGGACGCCTGCAAATCCAGGAGGTATATTACATGTTTTTTCTCCATTTTCTTTTCCTTTTTGTAAACCTTCAGAAAGAGCTGTGTTCACTAGCTGTGCTAGTGCACAAAAAACAAACGTAAACTTTTTAGTGACCATGAAACAAGAAACACATTTAAAGTTGCATTCAGTCATTTTTTCTTAGAAAAGTTTTACCCCTAAAAAATTAGTAGTACTTTTGAAAAATAAGCTCAAAGTCATGTACACTTACATGAGATGAGACTCCAGGCATGAGATTAATAAAACAATAAAAGCTGTTTTATTTTACATGGAGCGGGTCACCTCATGGGGGCCACCATGTTGAGATCACATGACCAGCATGATTCCAAAATACCAAAAATACTACACACATTATCTAGGTAACCTCCCAGTTTTGGACACTTCCAAATACCAGCACAACATAAACAAAAAATTACTGTGTGCACCTTTAAACAAAAAGCCAAACCTGTGTGCTTTTAAACACAAAGTTTATTTCTGGAGTTCAGGTAGCACTTTTTGTTCTAATAATACATCCCTTATTGTAGCGGTACCACAGTACAGTGATGGTATCAGATCTAATACCATGTTTTTTTGTTTTGTTTTTTTATATGTACTATGATACTGAATGATTACCATATTCATATATCATGGTATCTACACCATGGTATTACCTTGATACATGTCCAAAAAAACCAAACAGTATTATTACTGTGGTACACATCCAAGAAAACATAGTGTGCTGCTCTTTTTGTAAGTGAGACCTTACTGTTGAAAAATGCAGCAATATGAAATACATTATGAAGAGAATTCATGTAAGATCAGAAAGTTTTTTTTTAAAAGGTGATGTAAGGCAGAGATGCAGCAATATTATGTACATGTTAAGAGAACCCATATTCTCTCAGAAAAAAGGTACTGTTTAAGGGGTGTCACTGGGGACACAAGGGGACCTTTTTTGTACCTCTAGTTAAAATGTATAATTTGTAGTGGGAGCATAATTGTACCCTAAGGACCTAATGTTTACCTTTAAAGTAGAGGTAGACTGATATATTGATATATTATACTGATTAATCGGTGCTGATAGTTGCTTTTTGGACCTATCGTTATCTGCAAAAATCTGTCGATAGTTGTTGATAGTTTTTTCATAATTTCATCATTACAAAATAAGAGTCCCTCGTTGTGTTTCGGGCTTGTTTATACTTAAAAGTCCCACTTTACGCACCAAATCTTAATTTTTTTCTGGTTATCATTGGGATTTTGGATGAACAAAAAACTGTATCTGGGATTTTAGTCATTTTGGACTCTTTGTCTGTGTCCACCATAGTGAAGAAAGATTTATTTATTTAAAAAAAAAAATTTTTTTTGACATTCTATAAATCTATTTTAAAAACTATCGACTGATTAATCGGTTATCTGCCTTTCCCACCACCTTTGTTATCGGTACTGGCAAAATCCACTATCGGTTGACCTCTACTTTAAGGTACATTTATGTTTCTTTCCTAGGTAAAGTTACATTTTTGTCCTTTAAGGGTTCTAATATGTACCCAAAACAAGGGGACCATTTTTTCCTTTTTTTCAAAGAATTAGAAAAGATGTTTTTGTTTTTGATGCAAAAAATTAAAGAGAATACACATCCTCGCTGTCAGTTGGTCGTGTCCAGAAGGTAACCCTCCCAAAAGGCTTGCAAGATTCGCATGTGACGCTTACACACTGTGTTCATTGTGTTTATTTGGAGTCTCACAATAACCCTACAACTAAATCTAACCATAACCTTATAGTGACAGCGAATGAGGCTCTTTGAAGGCTTTGGCTTCCGAAGGGTTACCTTCTAGACACAGTCCTGTCGGTTCAGGATTACTTCCTTGAGTTACTCCAGCGTTTGATATTGGTGGCCAAAACACCTTTTTGTGCTTTAGTGCCACCAATTAAGCTGGCTCCTGACATGTGATCCAAAGCTCAAGTTTTATTGGTCCAGGAATTTCATGGCCAGGCGAGGGGGAAAAAAATCATCAAAAACTTTGCTTTAGTGGTGTGCAAATGCTCGCTCCCAGTATGAAAGGCTCCATAGTAGGGCTATCAATTGATTAAAATTTGTAATCAAATTAACTGCATGAGATGTCGATAAAATTAATCCAATTAATCACAATTAATTGCATATATCAATATTTGTTGAGAAGGACCCACAAATAAAGATGATTCAGTGTTTAAAAATCGTAATATTAGATAGATACATGCATCTGACAGATGCTTTTGTAGCATCTCAGTATGGTTGTGTTGTGTTTCACTGTTTTACAGCATCTCAAGCATAAACACTGTGTTTTTAGGACACTATTTGAAGTTAAATGCAGTCTGAAACTTTGAAAAACACGTCTTAAGAACTTCGCATTCAGAGTTGTGCACCATCCAGCTGTCTTTAAACTCAAGAGCACGTCCTGCTGTGACTTTTTTGTGCAGCCTGCTCTCTGTAAATGTGGTTTGTACAGCTGAGGCTACGCTTACTGCCCCCTTCTGAAAGAATTTATGTACGGCATGATTAATGTGTTCATTTTTTAATGCATTACTTTTTTATATAATTAATCGCACTGAATTAATGCATTAAATCGACAGACTTACTTCATTAGAATCCTTTGTTTCTTTTCAAAATCTTCATTGTGGCAAGAAAATGTGGCAAAAATTTGCATTTGGTGCAAAAGGGCCTTTAGGCTATTCATGTATATTTAGTTGTTCTATGTGAAGAAGAAAAAAAAACAACAAAACAAAAAAATAGCTGAATTGGTTTGTGCATTCAGTGATGACAGAAGGTTCCCTGTTGCTGCAGCTGTTATCTACTTGCTCTTTCTGACTGTTTTCATCACTGCTGCATCAGTCACATCAACCACATTAAAGGTGTTATTTGCTTTGTCAAGGTTAATTTGGCATTATTGGTAGAGGAGACTGGTGATGGTTGAAACAATGGATTAGATATACTGTACAGTAACAGAAGGTCATGGTAAAACTAGAGCCATTAGTGCTGTCATTAGTGTACATGCTCACTTTGTTAATGATGTCACATGTGTAGTTACAGGGTTGTTTAAACAACACTTTGTATTTTACAGCCAAGAAAAAAATAATTCAGTTTAAAGTAATGTTTTGAATTGAGTTTATACAGGCTGTTTCATCTCCCATGTCACTTTAGGTTGTAAAGTTTTACAGCAGGTGAAAGAGAAAGCAGGCATCACCATGTAGGCTACAACAGCAGCCAGAAAGTGCAGCACAAGTTGTCATAAATTGGCTATTTGATACAGAAAACAAACCTGTGCTACTGGATTAGATTAACATGACATAGATATGATACATACATACTGTAACTTCATAATTTATTGTACTTTGTAGTTACATTTTTTCTCCATTCCACCTCACAATGTACCACCTTGTTGTATTCACCATCGATTTGGGATGTTTTTTGTGTAATCATGCACAAATGGTCTTAAATAACTTACATTTGTAGTAGACAGATGTAGCTGCTTTGTTTAAAAGACTCCATGACATAAAAATCAGAAATTTAGTCTATGTCTGATAGCTATGTTAGTGTACTCCTAAACTTATAGATATAAATAAACTTTCAGAAGATATGTGGATTGGAAAATGACCATTTTCTCTTTCAATAAAATGGACCAAAAATGTTGATGTTGACCAGAGACTATTTACTGTAGCTCAGAGACTGAGAACTTGTATTCAAATGAATGGGAGAAATTGGAACATCCAATATGGCAGATGTAGAAAAGATGTCCCGCCTTACAGGTAAAAGGACCAATCACTTTTAGACACAGACATCAGTCAACTCAAAAACGTGTATGCGCATTAGCTGAACCAGCCTGAAAAATAGCGTTTTTAGCGTGATCTGAGCTAATGAATCACGATACCATTGATATCAGATTTTACTGCTGATTTGAAATATGTTCTTTGATCATAATCTTGACCAATCATCTTGGAGATTTGGGTCTTTCCCCATTCAAGTAAATAGGAGCTGCACTTTTATGCTGCCTGCATTCATAGAAAATAGCTGCCTGGGAGCGTTCCAAAGATGGCCGCTGAGTGAACTGACTAGCCTTGAAAGGGAATTTGTGTTGACTCATCTTGTTGACAAATAACAAATCTAGGGTTTTGCTGGGATTTGATGAAAAAAAAAAAAGCGATTGGCTTTCCAATACAGTCAGATTAAATAGATATGCTAATGAAATGTTACCAGACAACTAATTTTCAACAAAGAGTCCACTTGCTTTTTGCGTCACATGTCTTTTATTTTCGTATTTTTTAAGTATTGATTTTCATTTCCAAATCACATTATATGGGCAACCAGCCTCAACATTGATCTGGCTTCTAACTTGTTTAGGCTTTACTTGTTTTCGCTCCAGGCTATGCACACATTGTCAGTGCAATAAACTCATGGCCTGAACACTTTCTGTGGCAGGAGACCTCCATTCAAGTATCTGAAAGCTGATCACAAATATTTGTCAGTTAACTGAGTTAGAGAAATAACATGCACATTAAGAGTTTTCTCTGACAAAGACCTAGTATTATGAGAATGCTTTGCTAATAGCACAGCTAATGGAGTTATCCTCTTAACTGACTTAAAGATGCCAGATTGCTTTCACAGGCAGTATGTATCCACATGTGGTTGCGGAAAAGTGGTTATTGGCCTAGCTTAGTTGATGCAGTGTTTTATATTGTTTCATAATTAGTGGCAGTTATCGGAAAGGGGTGGGATACTTTGCTAGATTACAATCATAACCCAGATAGCACACGTAATTTGTTCCCTAAAGAATCCCACAATGCACCATAAAAACCAGGGAGTATCGTTGCTCACTATGTTCTCTTACCGGAAACGTCGTCATGTCTTCTGAAGTCTCTCAACTCTTTAGAAGCTGCTCACAAGTGTAAATATATGATGTCAAAGCCTTATTTTCTCTTTAAATGAGACACTATTTGTAATGTTTTTCATCCATAATTACAATGAAAGGGAAACAATCTTTTAAATATTAGAGTTATTTAAAACACACTCCTTTATATTTTTATTTATTTATTTTAAGTAATATCTTAATAACACTGTACATTAGAATATATTCAACGAAAATGAATGAAAGTGTCATTTTTACAGCTATGGTGCTGATTAATACCAGCAGCACTTGAATGCGCAAACTCATTGTCGTGTCGTGGGTAAGTGAATCATAAGTGTCAAGAAGGGTATAGCTGCAGGCATAGCTCCAAAAAGGGGCGGGAGCTCCAAATTGCCAGCAAAGATATAGGGAGCCCCTAACCTAACCCTTTCCCTAACCCTAAGCGTGTGTGGAAGTGATGTCCCCTTTTGGAGTTGGAGCCAAGTCAAGTTAAGTCAAGTCATTTTTATTTGTATAGCGCTTTTCACAACACACATCGTTTCAAAGCAGCTTTACAGAAAATCATGCATTAACAGAAAATTAAACTGTAATATCTATAATGTGTCTTAGAGTAATCATTGTGTAGTTTGATTAAATATGTCTGTAAATTGTGTATAAAAATAAATAATTAAATGATCATTGTATTTAGAGCCCCAGTGAGCAAGCCGAAGGCGACTGTGGCATGGAACACAAAACTCCATAAGATGTTGGTTAATGGAGAAAAATAACCTTGGGAGAAACCAGGCTCACTGTGGGGGCCAGTTCCCCTCTGGCTAAACAGCATGAATATAATGCCAATATTAGTTATTTATGTGCAGTGCAAGTCATGGTTTAAGATTAGTAAACTAAGTAAGTGTTAAGGGTCAGTGTTGAAACAAAGATATTGTATGAACTGTAAGATTAATGACTATTGTCTTTGAAGTTCATCCTGGATTAACTGCAGAAGTTCACATAGATGCATTGTCCTTTGTTAGTTGGCTGATGAAGGCTTTTGTTGGCAATTAAATGGTAGTCTATGTATTCCATTTCAAGAGTGTAGTCCATCATTAGACCAAGGTGATGTAGGCAGAGATCAATGAGGTGCATCGCAGTTCAACCGGCAGGTCATTTCGGTGAGGTTTGGTGGGATCCATCCTAAATCCAAGGTTCAGGCAGTGGCATATGAAATATCCCATGGCTTACTGCATTTAGCAGCTCAAGCTTATGAAATATGAACAAATTAACATCACTTCTGTTGGAGTTGGCATCAGTTCATCCTCTGAAGTCCATCGTAAAAGACTGAAGTGATGTCTGCATTTAGTCATCATCACTCAGAGACACGTGGCAGTGGAGTCAGACACCAAGCAGGAACGGAGCTGGATCTGGCCGGCTCTGGTATGAATCCCGAGGTTGAGGCAGGGAAACAAATAGAATAATATTAGCGTAGATGCCATTAAATATTTTGTAGAATTATAGATCATGATAAATGTTTCTGGTTCCGGCAGACCTAACTAAAGCAGCTTAATTGTGAGTTGATGTATGATTTAGGTGTATGCCTGGCTAAATAGATGAGTCTTTAGTCTAGATTTAAACTGAGTGAGTGTGTCTGCATCCCGAACAGTGTTAGGGAGACTATTCCATAGTTTAGGAGGCAAAGAGGAAAAGGATCTACCTCCTTTTGTGAATTTTGATATTCTTGAAATTACTAACAAGCCAGAATTTTGCGATCATAATGAACGTGATGGAATATAGCATGGTTGAAGGTCACTTAAGTACTGTGAAGCTAGACCATTCAAAGCTTTGTACGTAGTTAACAGAATTTTAAAATTAATATTAAATTTAACAGGTAGCCAATGTAACGAAGATAAAATGGTGTAATATTATCATATTTCTTGGTTCTAGTCAGCACATTGGCTGCTGCATTTTGAACCAGTTGAAGTTTATTTATTGAACTTGCAGTACATCCTCCCAGTAATGCAAGGGAGCAACCCCCTTTTGGAGTAACCATGCCCCCTTCTGGAGGTACCCCATCCACTTTTGGAGATCCCGCCCCCATTTGGAGATCTCCAGCCTGCAGCTATACATACTTGTAAGTGTCCCAGTGTTCAGTGGATGAACACTCTTGCCAATGCCCGAATTCGTATTCACGATATACTGATTCACGACATAGGGAGCTGACTGAGACACACCGTGTGACATTCTGGAGTGGGCGTGTCATGTAGTGGGTGATCGTAAATAATCCTTTTATTAGCAAGCATCACTAAATGAAAAACCAAAACTAATCTGCTGTCCTTACAAAAAAGCATCAATGTCAGTATCCATGTATAACAGGACCACAGAAGAAATTTACTCCTGTAGTAGGTGTCCTGTAAATGAAAATATATACTGTATTGGACACTTGTTATAAAGTCAATACTTAACATTTAATCAGCTTCTCTAGAGGCCTACTGCATTTAGCTGCTCAAGCTTATGAAAGATGAACAACTTAACATCACTTCTGTTCTGTGGATAGCGGATGCTTGCATTTTCACCCTTGTTAAAACGAATTGATTGTCGTCCAACTCATTTCTCTAATGGACTGCAAATGCAATTAAGATATGAGGACACTACAGTCTGTAGGGCAGCACTTAAGGTTTGCGTACAAGAGTGTGTGTGTTTTTAATGTATCTTGTTGTTTGTGTATGAGGGTGCTTGGCTTTGTTTCACTCTGCCCTGATTGCAGGGAACACCACACTACATTAACCTTGACAAGAGGGTGAAGGGATTACAATATCTCATAGCATATTAGTGCAGTAGAATAGTAAGAAAAGCCTAGAAGAGTCTAGGTAAATGTCTATTCCAAATTTTGTCAATTATACAGTATACTGTATGTTCCCAATGCTTAAGGTGGGCTATTTAGATTTGGGCCAGTAAGCAACCACCCGAAACACCCTAGTAACATTCTAACAAACTTACAACTTCAACAACTTCATAGCAAAACCCTTTAAACAACCCACAAAACGCTATCATTGTGGCTACATGATTTACATGGGCAGTCATCACATTTTCCACACAAAAAAAGTTAAAATGTGATTCTCTTTCTAAAGAAACACAAGGGCAAGAATGCAAACTGGTACTGCAACACCAGGCTCTGTTTACATTGCGCTTTGTCATTCTTTATTTCAGGCTGTACAATTAGATACTTCTTTACAGAAAGTTGTAATGCATGAAGAGCTCTTCCTATCTCAATATGCAGGAAATGGGTCTGCAAAACATTGGTAGGATATAATTAAGGAAGTAATCGACTTTTATGAGTGGAGACAGATTTGAATTCACTATGATAAAACCTTCCATTAGTTATAGATGTATAGGACATTAAAAAAGTTTTATCCCTCTCTTGTATAACAACATGTCATAATGTGCATGTGTGTGTGTGTGTGTGTGTGTGTGTGTGTGTGTCATAGCTGGCCAATATGATCCTGCCGGAGGATGAGAACTTCCTACTTATCTTTCGTAGAGAAGCTCCTCTAGATAACAGTGTGGAGTTTATGAAGGTAAGCTTTCACTCTAAATGATTCTATACATCATGCTTTTATTTCTTTTCTCCACTGTTTATCTAACATTATTTTTTTTATACCTAAAAGTAAAGCTAAGTCCATTAACCCTGGGTTATTAGACTTTGACAACTAAAACTAACTAAATATATTATCTGAATTGGTGTTAGCTGATGTTAAAATAGTTTCCAAATTTTTCATGGTAGATCTGGAGGAAATATGATGCTGACAGCAGTGGTTACATATCAGCTGTGGAAGTTAAGGTAAATGCACACACCGATGAATATCATCAATAACCAAATCAAAACAATATATCATCTCAGCAAGGTCGGATCATGGTCCCGTGTGGACCCTTAGCAGATGTCTTTGAAGACCCCCTCAACCAAACCCCAGTTTCTTTCCATACAACAATTAGGAAGTGATATTTTTTGACTTTCCTTTCATAAAATAGACTACTTGTTCATAAAAATTTAGCTGGTCAACTAGTGCTCTATGCCCTGATGGGTCCAGGGGCTGTAGTTATGAAATTGCACTGATTGTGCCAAGGGGCCTTGGAGCCCAAGCGGACTGATCACACTGTGAATTCAACGACAGGAGGTCAAAAGTTCTGCACCTGAAATCACTCTGTGCTTACCAAATTCTAACCACTGCCCCTAGTAGCCAAAGATTGTTGAACAAGAGTGTTGTTGAATTGTTGCCACAGGGTGGCACAAAGAGCAAGTTGTATTTTAAGTTATAAATTATGTAATATAGTCAACAGGAATGCATATCTTATTAATAATACTTCCATCCCCCCAATGGCCAGGTTTAAGGGTGGGCTAGGGGGGCATTGCCCACCTAGATTTTCCTTGTGCCAAACCTCCACACAACCCCACTAAACTTAGAGCGAAAATTAAACTACTGAATTACACCCACTATTGTTTAAGTGTACGCAATTAGTTACTTGTGATTAGCTTCCTTTGGCAGACTCGGGCCATGCAGCCCGATGCTTTCGAGGCCTCTGAAAGTCTGAGGCCCCGGGGCACTGGCACCACTTGTACAGTCAATAATCGAGCCCTGCATCACAACCATCAAAAATGGACAAAGTTGTAAAATTTAGGATAGAGTTTCAACTGGCTTAAACAATCATTAATCTTGAAATATTTGAAAGAATTTTAAAGCATATTTGTCAGAGCCGGAATTGAACTTGGGTCTCTGGCGCAAGAGTCTTAATTTCTACCACTGAGCCACAGAAGGGAGATGAACCCAATAGTCAGACGTGCTCTTAAAACAGAAAAATCTTTAGTCCAGAAAATCTCCAAAAAACTCAGGAAAAAGACACCAAAAAACAGCAAAAATAAACACGGGAAAGAACAAACCAAAAAGCTTACAAAGTTTAGTACTTGGAACTAGAGCAGACTTACGGCAGTAACTGGCTAGGAACATCAATAACCAAGCAAAGAAACAAAGGAAAAAAATAACACATGATAAAATGGCGGGAAACTGAAATGAAACACAATAAGGGCCTCTAGTGGCCAAAATAAAACATTAAAGCAAAAAACTCTGACAGGACCCCTCCCTCTAGGAATGGCTCCTGACGTTCCCTCCCGGACGACTGGACTTGCGAGCATGAAATTCTTGAATTAGTTTGGGGTCCTTGGCAGAAACCCAGGAGCACTCCTCATGGCCATATCCTTCCCAGTCCACAAGATACTGCCGGGACCCACGTACTCGACGGGCATCCAGTATTCTGTGGACTGTCTAAGCTGGCTGGCCACCAATGATACGAGGAGGGGGAGGTTTACCTGTCACAAGAAAAGGAGAAGACAAAACAGGTTTTAACAGTGAGACATGAAGTGGGATTTATCTTCAAAGACCTAGGCAAATATAAACGGTAAGTAACTGGGTTTACTTTCCTGGCAATCCTGAAGGGGCCAATGAACCTCTGGGAAAGTTTACGGGATTCCACCCACAAGGGAATGTTCTTGGTGGAGAGCCAGACTCTTTGGCCGGGGCGCAGAGTGGGGGCAGGTCTGCGTCTGCGATTGGCCTGGTGCTGATACTGCTGAGAGACCTTCAAGAGCTTGAGTCGGGCTTTTTTCCATGTCTGGCGGCAACGTTTAACGAACTGTTGAGCAGAGGGAACTGCAACCTCCACTTCTTGCTCAGGGAATAGAGGAGGGGTGTATCCCAACTGGCACTCGAAAGGGGACATGCCTGTAGCTGAGGAGCGAAGGGTATTGTGAGCGTATTCTGCCCACATGACGAAGGAAGACCAAGAGGATGGGTTGTTAGCTGCCATACACCTCAGTGTAGTCTCAAGAGCTTGGTTAAGCCTCTCCGTTTGCCCATTGGACTCCGGGTGGAACCCAGAAGATTGACAAAATGCCTGCCAGAATCGGGAGGAAAATTGGGGTCCTCGATCAGAGACGATGTCTTGTGGGATGCCAAAGACTCGGAAGACGTGGTTTATAACCAATTCAGCAGTTTCTTTAGCGGTGGGTAGTTTGGGCAGAAGAATAAATCGGACGGCCTTGGAGAATCTATCAACTATGACCATGATAGTGGTGTTGCCTTGTGATAGCGGAAGTCCAGTGATAAAATCCATAGAAAGATGAGACCAAGGTCTATGAGGTATGGAGAGAGGATGCAATAGCCCCTGTGGAGAGTGGTGAGGGACCTTATTTTGGTTGCACGTGGGACATGCGTTTACAAATGTTGTCACATCCTCCTTGATAGTTGGCCACCAAAATCGTCTTGGTACCAGGATGACAAGTGGGATGAGAGGACTGTCCCCACTGGAGGATCTGGGAGCGGACAGCTTTAGGGACAAACAGGCAGTGGGTTGGCCCCCCTCCTGGGTCAGGTTCTCGGGCTTGGGCTTGTTGTACAGTATTTTCCAGATCCCACCTGATAGGAGCTATTATCTTGGAACTGGGGATAATTGATGCAATAGAATCTTCCTGAGGAGTGTTTACATATACTCGGGACAAAGCATCAGGTTTTAGGTTTTTAGAGCCGGGGCGGTAGGATAAGATGAACTGGAAACGGTTGAAGAATAAGGACCAACGTGCCTGTCGGGGGTTGAGTCGCTTTGCCTGCTGAATGTATTCCAGATTTTTGTGGTCCGTGAATACTTGGAATGGGTGTTTGGCCCCCTCAAGCCAATGCCTCCACTCTTCAAGCGCTAGCTTAACTGCCAGTTACTCTCGATCCCCTACATGATAGTTCATCTCAGTCGGTGTAAGGCGGTGGGAAAGGAATGCACATGGATGCAACTTGTCCTCCCTCTTTGGGACAGCACAGCTCCAACCCCTACGTCCGAAGCATCGACCTCCACGATGAAGGGTTTATCTGGGTTAGGGAGAATGAGAATAGGTGCAGAGGTAAAATGGCTTTTGAGTTTGCTGAAGGCCAACTCTGCTTCATGTCCCCAATTAAAGCTGGTTGTGTTCCCCTTGGTGAGGGCAGATAAAGGAGCAGCCACAGTACTGAAGTTCCGGATGAACTTGCGATAAAAATTGGCAAAACCAAGGAAACGCTGTACTTCCTTTACCGACGAGGGGGAGGGCCAATCCACAACTGCTTGAACCTTTTGAGGGTCCATTTGTATCTGGCCAGGCTTGATAATGAACCCCAGGAACTGAACTTTGGTCACATGGAACTCGCATTTCTCAGGTTTAACATAAAGATGGTTATCAAGAAGACGTCTGAGAACCTTACTGACGTGTTTTACATGTTCTTGGAGGGAACTCGAGAAGATGAGGATATAGTCCAAGTAGACAAACACAAATTGGTTGAGCATGTCTCTGAGAACATCATTAATGAGAGCTTGAAATACTGCAGGGGCATTGGTGAGACCGAAGGGCATAACTAAATATTCATAGTGCCCAGTGGGCGTGTTGAAGGCGGTCTTCCATTCATCTCCTTGCCTGATGCGCACGAGATGGTAGGCATTGCGCAAGTCAAGCTTAGTGAAGATGGAGGCTTCTTGCAGAATTTCGAAAGCAGTGGTCATTAGTGGCAAGGGATAGCGGTTTCGAATAGTGATCTTATTAAAGCCCCTGTAATCAATACATGGCCGGAGTCCGCCATCCTTCTTCCCAACGAAAAAGAATCCAGCTCCAGCAGGGGAAGTGGATGGTTGGATGATACCTGCCACAAAGGATTCGTTAATGTATTTGTCCATAGCAGTTCGTTCGGGGGGAGACAAAGAGAATATACGACCTCTAGGGGGGCAGGTTCCTGGGAGCAGCTCAATGGCGCAATCATAGGGGCGATGAGGAGGTAAGGAGGTGGCCTTCCTTTTGCTGAACACTGCTTTGAGGTGGTGGTACTGAGCAGGGACTTGAAACAGATCTAAGTTTTCTTGGGACTCGAGAACAAGATCAGGGGAATTCTGGGCCAAGCATGTAGTCTGACAGGTGGGACCCCAACTGAGAACAGCGCCAGTGGACCAGTCAAAGTGTGGGTTATGCTGGAGGAGCCAGGGGTGACTGAGGATAATAGGAAACTCTGGAGTCTGTATAAGGTGAAAGCACATTCTCTCCTGGTGCTGGTAAGTGACGAGACCAAGGAGAGAAGTGAGGTGGGTTATCTTCCCTGGAGCTAACGGTCTTCCATCCAAGGCTGTCGCAGTTAGGGGAGCAGGAAGGGAATTAATAGGAATCTGGAGACTTTTGGCAAAGGAAATATCCATGAAATTCCCGGCAGCACCAGAATCAATCAATGCCTGGAGTTGGTGTTTTTGATCTCCCCAAGTGATTGTGATGGGCAGGAACAATCCAGAGTTGGAAGGTGAAGCTGTGCGTGTAACTCCCGTTACAGTCCTTCCTTGCCTGTACGGGACTGGGCGTTTCCCGAAAGCTTGTGGCAGGCGGAGTGAAAATGACTATACAATCCACAATATGGACAACAGCACTCTCTCATGCGACGGTCTCGTTCTGATGGGGAAAGCCTAGTCCTTCCCAATTGCATGGGTTCCGAGGACTCGTGGGGCACTGATAGCATTTGAGCAAGTGCTGGACTGGCAGACAATGTGGAAACAGATGGCCGGTTCAGTCTTCTCTCCCTCAGGTGATTATCCAGCCGGATTGCTTGATCCATGAGGGTCTCGAGATCACGAGCAGGTTCTCTGGTAGCCATATCATCCTGGATTGCCTCAGACAGACCATTCAGGAAACACACCACGAGGGCCTCGTCGTTCCAGCCGCTCCCTGCTGCAACTGTCCGAAACTGTATGGCATATTCAGCCGCACTGCCGTTACCTTGTCGGAGGGTGAGAAGTCTCTTAGAGGCTTGCCGGCCACTGAGGGGGTGGTCAAAGACTCGCTTGAACTCCTTTTCAAACACAGAATAACTTGAACAGAAGGGTGCCTGTGCCTTCCAGACCACTGTTGCCCAAGAAAGAGCCTTGCCAGAAAGGAGGGTGATAACATATGCGATCTTGGCTCGATCTGAGGGGAAGGAAGATGGTTGTAATTCAAATGTGAGAGAGCATTGAGTCAGGAACCCATCACATGCACTGGGATCACCTTAGAAATGTTGTGGTGGAGGTATGCAAGGTTCAGTCAGAGGAGAGAGTACTCAAGAATCCAGAAGGGGTACCAAGGCAGCAGTAGAAGCAGTAGCTGTGGTAGAGGGCAGCCGGTCCAGGATCTGACAAACAGAAATCATGAGATCCGACAGCACTTGTGAGTGTTTAGCCATCACAGTCTCCTGCTGGACTAGTGCTGACTCATGGCATTGTGGACTCCTGCTGAGCAATTGTGGCCAGGAGTTCTTGAGCATTAGGCATCTCTGGGTTCATAATGGGGCTTGGTTATTCTGTCAGAGCCAGGAATTGAACTTGGGTCTCTGGCTCAAGAGTATTAATTTCTACCACTGAGCCACAGAAGGGAGATGAACCCAATAGTCAGACGCGCTCTTAAAAGAACTCAGAAGAGTTTATTAACAAAAATAGCAAAAGGGTACAAAAGCAATTTCTTAATGACAACCACAAAAAACAGAAAAATCTTTAGTCCAGAAAAGGATCCGAAAGGAGGAAAAAATAATCTCCAAAAAACTCAGGAAAAAGACACCAAAAAACAGCAAAAATAAACACGGGAAAGAACAAACCAAAAAGCTTACAAAGTTTAGTACTTGGAACTAGAGCAGACTTACGGCAGTAACTGGCTAGGAACATCAATAACCAAGCAAAGAAACAAAGGAAGTGATCAACTTAAATACACAGTCCAGAACGAGGCACAGGTGAAAACAATAACACATGATAAAATGGCGGGAAACTGAAATGAAACACAATGAGGGCCTCTAGTGGCCAAAATAAAACATTAAAGCAAAAAACTCTGACAATATTTAAATGAGGCCTCTCTTGATAATTGTAACAGATAAAGCATGGCCAAGAAGGAGGCAGGAACCGGCTGAACAGTCAACATAAACTTTAATGATATAAATGAACTTAAAACAAACATAAACACAGACACACATGCAACGTGGCCGCGTGCGTCTCTCCCTCTCTCTAACCAGCTTCTCCGGCTGCCCCTTATCTCGCTCTCCCGCTGATCAGCTGATTCAGTGCCGGCCGAGCCACACCCTCCTCCTCGTCAGAATAATGTTATGTCACATCACGCTTCTCTCCAAAGTTTCCAAGGAAAGAACAGTGACAGCCATCTGTTTCCCATGACCCTCCTTACTATGTCAATACCCTCACAAATGGTAAATTTAGCATAGATAACAGGACAAAAGGTAACACGTATTGAAAGAAACATTTGAAAATGTTATTGATTATAATACAGCTCAGAGGAGTACAGTCTGTTTGGTCAGTTGCGGCATTCTGCGATTTTGACCGCTAAACTGTATACTGTAATTCAACTTTATCCCAGGAAATTTCTAAAGCTTTGAGGCAATCTACACGTAAGCTAATAAATGTATTTAAACTCAAATTGTATATTTTACATCCAGTTAATTCTTTGGTAAGTAGCCATTTAATAACTGGGAAAATATACAGTCAGCATTTGTTCCTTATTTTGGGATAATAACCAGCCAGCTGACTGTACATTATACCATACTTATTTTATTACTAGTTATATAGTTATACTTTCCTATACCTTTTTTATTATCTTTCATTTGAGTAGACATAATTTAAAGATAAAAATGCATCTATTTCTCATGGCAGGGTTTCTTGAAGGACCTGTTTCTACAGCACAAAAGGAATATTCCCTCCGGCAAGCTGGATGAATACACAGATACCATGGTAACATTCTTCTAGTTAATTTCTATGTAAGCCATTTGTTGATTGGTTGTGAGTTTACATCCATCATTAGGGACCTTTCTGTCCATCATGTTTCATGCTAGAAACCTGGTTTCCACAACTATGTATCATTACACTTGCATTCTAAACAGGTAATTATGAGCAATGTCAGAGGGTCACTGTAGAGATGTCATACTGCATGGTTCTCAGCAAGGGGCACTTTTTCCTAAGTGTTGTTTATTGAATGACATTTATGCATATTGATCACAGTCCATTAACATTTCAAACACATAGCTTGACGCATTCACTATGCCTTTAATTGTTACTGCAGTAATACAAATAGAGTACATGGTCAGTACATTGTCAGTGTCTCATAACAATACATTTCAGTATATATGCCGAAAGGCCAACCATTTACAGGTATTATTATTATTATGCAAAAATGTACCAGATCCTTTGCTTTTATGTTGGTCTTACAACCATGCATGGCCATTCATGTAGCTCTCTTTCACATCCTCTTAGTTTTCTAAGCTCTGTGCCATATACTTTAGTGATTGATATGTCTGTTTTTTGCTGAGCCATGCCAGACAGTCATGAGATTGTGTGGTTGCAGACTGCAGCTGACCACTTCCAACATTACCCTTCTTGTGTACTGTTCTCAGCAGCCCACATCCTTTACATTATGTGCAGCAAATGAAACTGTGAATGTTTTAAGAATGAATGTTGCTGTACAGTTAAAAATCATAGCTTCTTGACTTTCCAATAAAGACATTCAACATTTCAAGTATTTTATCACTCCTTAAAGATGCTTGATTAATTTATTTAGCAAACAAAGGTGTCTCGTAATGATTAAATAAGTGCATGCAAATTGTAAGAGTTGTTGTGTTTATTCAACATGATCTAATTAGTATTTTGCTATATTCATACGTTAAGTGTAGAACCTTAAATGTAAAGTTCACCCAAAAATGAAAATTCAGTAATTGTTGACTCACCCCTGTGTTGTTATAACCCTATATGACTTTCTTTCTTTTTCTTAACACAAAGAGAGAAATTGTTAAGAAATGTTGTGTTCAGTGATGTCATACAATGGCAGTTTATGATGACCACCTCTTCAAGCTTCAAAAGGACACAAAATTCAGAAGTCAATAAATTATTCCATGAGACTCATGATTGTTAAGAAGGTACACCATAAGGTTTGGTGAGAAAACAAAAAAAATAAAATGTATTATTCAGTAAAAATATTCACTAACCGTTATTCTCCTGTGCATGTTCATGAGTCTGCACGTGAGCTTTATAGCTCTTTGCACGAGAGCAACAGTAGCTACGCAGGACGCAAGAGATGGGGCGTTCAAGCAAAAACTCATTCTGTTTCGCTTCAACAGGACCACCAGCGATATTAACACAAGAAAACACAACACAGCTGCACACAAACCAGAGAACAGAACTTACAAACATGTCTAAAGAGTTTGTAGTGGGAAAACAGATGCATTTCAATGCCCAGCCTTATTTGTTTGAACCGGAGTCCTCCATCAAACAGAGAGATGCGGCTCCATGCAGTACACTGCAGTACACATTTCATTGTCTATCCAAATGTTATAAATGTACACATGAATAACAATGAGATCATTTTGTTTATTTTGTTAAGGTGTATGTTGGTTTCTGTTGATTTTCAACATTTAATGCTAGGCAAATATAAGAATTAAACATATATCTAATCCTGTGTTTGTTGTCTGTTTATTTGTGTATTCCAGATGAACATTTTTGACAAAAATAAAGATGGAAGATTGGATCTTAATGACCTTGCTAGGTGATGTGTGTTTAGTGATACCACTTTTGTTCTGTGCGTGTGGAGCTGTTTAGCCACTGAGTGTGAGTATGTGTGTGTGTATGTGTGTGTGTGTGTGTGTGTGTGTGTATGTGTCTTCTTTTTTTGAGTGTTTTTTATTTATTTATTTTTTCTTTTATTTTTTAAGGCAGTAGGATGAAACAGTGGCACTGGAAAAGCCAGCTAAGATTTACCACAAAAAAGTGGATGGGTGCTGTACTGCTTAGCTGAGTGACATCACGATTTTAGTTCTTTGAAAGGCAGAGAACTGTGAACCTGAGCAATTAAAGACTTTTATTCTGAATCCTTCAGTAAACTGTCAGGTTCTGTGAAGAATAAGTCAGCCAACTGTATCTGACTAAGTAGTTGGTTTTGTTGGCATATTCATTGATTTGTTGTGTGTATCCTCCCACAGAATCCTGGCTCTAGAAGAGAACTTCCTGTTGCAGTTCAAAATGGATGTTAGTACTTTATCTCTGTTATTCCTTTAACTTTATTTTCCTGTTTGTGACTCCCAAATGTAATAATCTGTTAGTCTACACAATGCATGATGCCATCTCTCTTTCCTGTCCCCCCTCAGGCCAGTAGTAAAGTGGAGAGAATGAGAGACTTTGAGAAGATCTTTGCTCACTATGATGTAGTAAGAACTCTTCTTTTACCTTAGTACACTGTAAAAACAAAATGATAACATGCAATTGTTAGGAGCTATTTCTTCCTGATCTAACCCTTAATTTTTTGGTTTTGGTTTTTGTTTTGGTTTAATCTAATGTATTTAGGTTGATTCATTGGTTTTAAATAATATTTTTGACTTTAATCAAACCAGTTCATTTAGATGTTACCACACGTAGCACATTTTTAAGTTCTTTTTTTTTTTTTTTTCATTGTACTGTTTGGTACATTTGTTAACACAAGCACAAACATGTCCTGCAACACTGCTACAAGTACAACCTCTGTCAGTAACAAAGAAAAGGGAAATAGGAAAAGGATGAATTACAAACAGTTTTATAAAAGGTATAGTTGTTATCTGTTATAATTTACTCACCTTCATTTAGTTTCAAACTCATTTGATTTGCTTTCTTCCATTGTACACGAAAGGAGATGTTTTACAGAATGTCCAGGCTGCTATTTTCCATACAGTGAGGGCTAAAAGGAACTGATGATGTCGATTTCCAAAAATGACAAAAAAAGCACCATAAATACCATAAATGTAGTCCATACAACTCTATATTGGCCAATATTGTAAGTCTTTTGAACTCATACGAAGATGTTGCGCCATTGACGTTAATGATATCATTGGTTCTTACATGTCCCATGAAAGAAAGAAAATCATATGAGTTTGGACCAAGGTGAAGTTGGGCAGATTATGAAGAGAGAATACAGAAATTTCATTTTTTATGAACTATTCCTTTAATAAAACTCTTTGTAGGGGGCCTGGGTAGCTCAGCGAGTAAAGATGCTGACTACCACCCCTGGAGTCACAAGTTCGAATCCAGGGCGTGCTGAGTGACTCCAAGCAGGTCTCCTAAGCTACCAAATTGGCCCGGTTGCTAGGGAGGGTAGAGTCATATGGGGTAACCTCCTTGTGGTTGCTGTAATGTGATTTGCTCTCGTTGGGGCTTGTGGTGAGTTGTGCATGGATGCCGCAGAGAAAAGCGTGAAGCCTTCACACGCGCTATGTCTCCGTGGTAACGCGCTCAAGAAGCCATGTGATAAAATGCATGGATTGACGGTCTCAGACGTGGAGGCAACTGAGATTCGTCCTCTGCCACCTGGATTGAGGCCACCACGCCACCATGAGGACTTAAAGAGCATTGGGAATTGGGCATTCCAAATTGGGGAGAAAAAGGGGAGAAAATCGAGGAAAAAAAAAGAAAAAAATGTATTTTTTAATTCTCTGTAATTCATCTTTGATCCTTGTTTTAACTTATTCATTACAAGTATATCAAACCATTTGTATATATAATCATAAACCCCAGAGTCCAGATATCAGAACATTTTCAGTCTAGAGTTGTTTTTTTCAACTTTAGATCGATAAACTAACCTAAAATAGACAAGAGGAAAAACCATGTAAACGCTTTGAAACCTGCAGACTTCGACCTTTGAGATATAAGTATGGTATCAATTAAGGCCGCATGATTGATTGAATTAAGATTGAAATCTCAATATGGCCTTGCTCGGTTACTAAAGTGCAAAAGGCTGGCTTTTAGTCTGCATTCGCCGCTTCAGTAAGAGTGAGTGAGCGGCGCTCTCTAGCGAGTGTGTGCGGCACATGCTGAGCAGCAGCAAATATCAGATGATACATTTTTTTCATATTACAATTCAATTGTAAAGTTTGTCAAAATAATAGTTTCCCAAATGTTGGCTATAGATCTATTAAGCTTGAAACACGTCAGGTCACCTCACCTCACAGACTAATGAGCTGTGATCCTATTGGCAGTACATCAGCTGTATTTCATGATTCATTCATAGAGTGATTGGCTCTTATTCTAGAGTAAGACTGGAGCTCTTGAAGGACCAGAGGTAGACGGGTTTGTCAAAGACATGATGGAGCTCGTCAAAGTAAGTGAATGAATTAAGCATAAGTAAGAATGTAACAGTACAGTACAGTATTATCTTCAACTGCAAATGCACTCGCATTAAGAGCTCATTAATTTTAGAGCAGAACTGAATTTTCTTGTTCAATCCTGTTTCTAGAAAAGCATATTAGTGCCTGTTTCTGGCACTCTATTTCTTTTTCTTCATGTTTCTCCATATTTCCCTCTTTATTTCCATTTTCTTCTGTCTTTCAGCCCAGTATCAGTGGAGTGGAACTGGATAAGCTCCGTGAAGTGTTGCTGCGTCACTGTGATGTTAATAAAGATGGAAAGATCCAAAAGAGCGAGCTGGCCTTGTGTTTGGGGGTGAAGCTGAAACCATAATCCTCACACTGTACACTGGAGTTTTTACACCACTTTTACTTCTGAAAACTATACTTACTATATTCATGTAAGGTGTAAGCATGTGTCTATGTATTACATATGACAATACTGTACTTGTGTGTTGTTTATTTGGACAACAGTTTGCATTATATTGTTTATTGTTTTTAAATTAATTTAATGTAATATAATAACTCTGATTACTAATAACTGATAACTTTAAAACTGTCCACTTCATCAACAATGAATATTCATCAATATTAATCATGTATGATATAGGTGACTGCAAGAGACATGTTATATGTACTGTAACAATTAAAAAGCAGATTAAGGTTGACCTGGTTTTCTGTTTTGAATTTACCTTAAAGTCAACATGTAATAATATTCATAACCCACAAGAAAAAACATATTAATTTTATTCATCAGGGATTGATTGGATTGTGAAAAGTGATTTGTATATGAAAGGTGGTTGGAGGGGAGGACTTAAAAAATTAGAGGGTTTGGTTACATCAGCCAAACAGGTAAGTTGTTTCAGAGCCAGAGTAATTTATTACATTTTGATTTCATGTTGACTTTTACATTATGTAGAAGGAACAATTCTTAAAACTCTTATGTTGAAAGGTTAAGATTTCTTCAACTGACTTTAACGTTTTAACTGAGAGCAACTTTAATGACATCATACTTTGTTATTCCAATTAGTGAAACTAAAGAGTGGTCATAGACAAACAGAATTTTCTGAAACATGTAATAAAGCATGCAGACCTCACTTAAAGCTCACACCAGCTGTCAGTTTTTCAAAGCCATGCCTGGTGTGTAGCATGATACTGTTTATAGTGTACCCTTGTGACAGCATTAATTCTATTCATCGCTTCTGTTCACTGTTACAGCCATGCCTTTGGCAAACAGATGCTGTAGTGCTGTTTTGTTGTTTTTGCACAATTTTAAGAAAAATACAAAAATATGTCAATTTTATTGCACTTTTCATGCATCTTTTATCTTTGTTAGATAAATGTAGCTTTTAGAATAGACAATTAACTTGATCTAATTCTAAAAATTATTAACCTAATGTCATTAGGTTGATCAAGTCATGCTGAATAATAAAGCTGGTTGGATTGAAATAAAACCAGTTAATTTTGGCCACATTCACACTAATATGTTTTCATTTGAAAATGCATTAATTTCACTACTTTTACGCCTCGCCTCCACACTAGAATGGTGTTTTCTTCCACCAAAAACAGTGTTTTGAAACATCACACATCACTGACTGTGTTTACATCTGGAAGACGTATTTTTTATATTGTTTGCTCATCTGCAATATGTTTATAAGATGTTTTTCTTGTGGATATAAACAATTGTTTTGGTGGTTTAAGATTTAGATTGTTTTTAAATCTCTCTTTTTAAGATTTTTATTAGATGTTAATTAGAATGCGATCCCAGATAGCACGTGTATGTCTCTGATATATCTGTTTAAGGGCATTTCATCTGCATCATATTCTTATTACCATCTGCTAAACATCAGATTTACAAAAATTCTAAATCATAAACATCTCAAAGACATCTGCTGAATGTCTTGAAATCCAAGATGAAACGTCTTAAGCCATTTTTACACTGCAAACGTGGCACAGAAGCTGCATATGAAGTGGCATTTCCCTAATAGCACACGTACGTACATCACCCAGACATCCATTTAATGTGTGTGTTTACACCTGGAAGACATTTTTAACATTGTTTGCTCATCTGCAATAAGTCTGTAACAGGACTGGTTGTTGTAGGAATGAGGAAGCAGGGTTCAGGTAACATCACAATCTTTGTTTACTCAAACTAACACTCAATAGCTTGGCTGAAACACTCTAATGCATGGTACAGCTGGATAAATCTTTCTCCTCCCTGGGCTCTGGCGTGGGCTCCTCTTACCATTCTTCCCAGATTACTGTAACAAGAAACAGCTGTTAGCTCTAATTGTCACCCAGGGATGAATCCTTACCACTTCCCCTTTCCCTTGACAGACACTAAACCAGGCCTTCACCACACACCCCCACCGCCCGATTTAGGCCAGGGAGCCATCCGGCCTGCCCAACACTCCTCCCCACTCCTCCCTTTCTGGGAGAGGAAATCCGCGACAGCCATCTGCGCCCCCGGCCTGTGGACCACCTCGAACTTAAAAGGCTGTAACGCCAGATACCAACGGGTGATCCGCGTGTTAGTATCCTTCATGTGGTAGACCCACTGGAGAGGGGTGGGATCTGGACAGAGGGTGAAGGCCCGCTCCAACAGGTAATAATGGAGAGTGAGGACGGCCCACTTTTAATGGCCAAGCATTCCTTCTCCACGGTGCTGTATTTATTTTCTCTCAAAGAGAGCTTCCGATAAATGTACAGCACTGGCCATTCCTCCCTCTCCACCACCTGTGAGAGCACCGCCCCCAACCCCCTGTCTGAAGCGTCCATCTGTTAAATGAAAGGGAGAGAGAAGTCAGGTGTATGTAAAAGAGACCCACCACAAAGTACAGCTTTCACCTGCATAAACGCCTGTTGACACTGCTCCATCCACTGGACCAGATCTGGTTCTGCCTTTTTAGTAAGATCAGTCAGCAAGCTGGTGACAGCTGAATAGTTAGGTACAAACCTACGATAGTAGCCAGCCAGCCCGTCTGACCTCCTTTTTGGTCTTAGGTCTCAGGGAGGCTGCAATCATTGCGGTTTTATCAATTTTGGGCCGCACCTGCCCATGGCCCAAGTGGAAGCTCAGATACCGTACCTCCACCCACCCAATCGCACACTTCTTCGGGTTTGCTGGGAGCCCCGCTCACCTCAATTAACTCAGGACAGCCCTCAGATGTTGCAGGGACTGCTGCCAATCATTACTGTAAATAATGATATCGTCTAAATAGGCAGTGGCATAAGCAACATGCAGTCAGAGGACTCGGTCCATGAGCCGCTGGAACGTAGCAGGAGCCCCAAACAAACCAAACGGAAGCGTCACAAATTGGTGTAAGCCGAACGGTGTGGAGAAGGCTGTTTTCTCATGGGATATTGGGGTTATGGGGATTTGCCAATAGCCCTTTGTCAAATCCAGTGTCGAATAAAAAATATCTGTGCCTAACCGATCGAGCAGTTTATCAGGCACTGGATATGCATCAAATTTAGACACCACGTTTACCTTTCGATAATCCACAAAGAACCGGACTGACCTGTCGCTTTTAGTAACCAGCACTACCGGGCTGGACCAGTCAATGTGGGATTCTTCTATTACTCCCATTTTAAGCATTGCATACAGTTTTTCTCGTGCCACTTTTTTTCTTATGCTCGGGAAGTCAGTAGGGATGAGTACGTACCACTACCCCGGGTGTAGTCTCGATGTGGTGCTGTATGAGGTTTGTACAACCAGGTAGAGGCAATTTAGCAACCTCTGTGAGTTGAGACAGCGAGAGGTGGTCTCCACAAGTGACCGGGGTGAGATGATTGGCTTTTAAGTTAACCTTCGTCCCGAGCTCTGCCCTCTCTGGAACAACCGTCGCCAACATCACAGGGACCACTTCCCTCCATAATTTCAGGAGGTTGAGATGGTATATTTGACGTGTGTCACATCTATCTGTTCGTTTTACCTCATAATCAAGATCTCCCACTCATCATGTGACCTCAAAGGGCCCTTGCCACTTAGCGAGTAATTTGGAGCTCAAGGTTGGGAGTAATACAAGCACTTTGTCTCCCAGTGAAAATTCCCATAGCCAAGCTCCCCTATCATACAGCCGGCTTTGCAATTCTTGAGCTTGGAGCAAATTCTCCTATGTTAGTTGACCCAAAGTGTGGAGTTTTGCTCTAAGATCAAGAACGAACTGAATTTTATTTTTACTGTTTGAAGGTCTCTCCTCCCGCTTCCCGTATGACGTCGAGCACGCTGCGTGGCCAACGCCCATACAGCAGCTCGAACAGGGAAAACCCTGTGGAGGCTTGGGGGACCTCTCGAACAGCAAATAACAGGAGATCGAGCCACTTATCCCAATTCCTAGCATCCTCATGCACGAACTTTCGAATCATATTTTTTAGGGTTTTATTAAATTGTTCCACCAACCCGTCTGTTTGTGGGTGATAAACACTGGTGCAAATCGATTTAATACCCAATAATTTGTACAGTTCGTGTAGTGTTCGTGACATAAAAGCAGTGCCCTGATTAGTGAGGATTTCTTTCTAAATCCCCACTCGGGAGATAATTCTGAAGAGTGCCTCCGCAACACTGCATGCTGAGATGTTGCGCAGAGGCACTGCTTCCGGATATAGAATAGCATTTCCCGATGGCTCTTCGGTATCAACAACTGTGTTGTATCTTCTTTTGTCTGAGCATCTTGCGTCAGTCGATACAACCTATCTTTAATAATTGAAAAATATGGATATGTGAGCGCAACATCTGGCCAGAGACACCGACCATCAATCACCTTCACTTGATCAAAGCCGTGCCTAAGGGTCTTGTCTCGTGACTGCTCCAGAGGGAAATCCCCAGCAAGGAGTCCTCTAAGAGCTGGGGAAGCCGAGACTTCCCCTTCCCTTATGTCATCCTGTCGTGGAGCTCACGTAGATGGCCCTGGTTCCGCCTCCCCAGCCAGCAAGTCACACACCACACACACATATGCTTTGTCGCAGGACCCATCCACACACATTCCCCTCAATAAAGAAGTAATTTCTAGCCAATTCGTTCCCAAAATTAGTGGATGGGTGAGGCGGGAATTGACCGCAGCCGCAATACTATGTTTTTGTCCCCGAAATTGAATAGTGACTGTCACTATTGGGTAACTTTGAATATCCCTGTGCACACACCTCACCTTCACCCTCTGCCCCATGCCTAAAGTCTCATCTTGAACCAAACATTGGTGGATAGTGGTTTTATTACAACCGGTATCCACCAAGGCATGATATGTACTTCCCCTGATACTCACAGGTATCCAGTACATTCCAGCTCAATCAGGGGCGGCCCGTGGGGTGACGGGACCCGGAGCAATACTTCCAGCTCCATCACACGGTATTGGTCCTGGAAGTGCCCCCGGCTCCCCTCAACTCCAGCAAGTCGGCCCAGATGCTATGCTTGCACCCGCAGCAATGGATTCACCAACCTGGGGGGAGGAGTGAGAAGAGACAGGGGGAACCACCGGCTGGACAAACCCCTGTGACCAGAGAGCCGGTTTGGGAGTAAAATTGGGGGTGGGGACCAGACATGGGGGGGCGGGGTAGAGGGAAAGCAAGAGAGAGAGGGAGAGTGAGGAGAGAGAGAAGAGAGAAAAAACGAGGGCTGCTCCGCCCCCGGGTACGCCACCATATGGTCCTCAGCCAGCTGGATGGCCTCTTCCAGCGACGCCGGGTGGTGGCACTGGACACACTCTTCTGTTCCGGTCTGCAGACGCAGGAGGAACTGCTCCAGCACCACCAGATTGACGACTCCCTCAGCATCGCGCACCTCCGCCAGCAGCCACTTCCGGCAGGCATCACGGAACTGTTGGGCAAACACAAATGGGTGGCCGTGCTCGCTCAGTGTCAGTGAGCAGAAGTGCTGTCATTGTTGCTCAGGGCTGCGGCCTACCAGGTGCAAGATGGCTTTCTTCAAGTCCTCATACACCAGGAGGTTTGCTCCAGGCAGGTGTTGGGCCACGAGCTTGGCTTCCCTGGGCAACAGCGGCAGGAGGTTGGCCATCTACTGTGATTTCGGCCATTTCCAGAGCTCTGCCGTTCGCTTAAACAACTCGAGGAAAGCCTCTGGTTTATCTAGGGGGCCCATTTTCATCAGGGTGAGCGGGGGTATGGAAGGTGTTGGGTCCGGGTTCACGGCTGTGCCTTGCTCCTGGTGTAGGAAACTCTGTAACACCTGCTGATCCTCTGCTTGAGCCCGGAGAATCACCTGGAAATACTGGTCTTAGTCTCGACGGAGCTCAAGCAGGGCCTGGTGCATGCTGGAGAGGGACTTGATGACTTCGGTCAGCGGTGAGGACTCCATGATGGTGTATTATCTTCCTCAAGGTCCTGGGTTTCAGCCCCACTGTAACAGGACTGGTCATTGTAGGAATGAGGAAGTGGGATTCAGGTAACATCACACTCTTTATTTATTCAAAATAACAATCAATAGCTTGGCTGAAACAATCTAACGCTTGGTACAGCTGGGTAAATCTCTACTCCCTGGGCTCTGGCGTGGGCTCCTCTTATCGCACTTCCCGGATTACTGTAACAAGAAACAGCTGTTAGCCCAAATTGTCACCCAGGGATGCATCCTTAGTGCTTCCCCTCTCCCTGGACAGACACTCAACCATGCCCTCGCCACTACGTCTTTAGGACATTTATGATTTAGAATGTTTGTAAATCTGATCTTTTTTAGATTTTTAGCAGATGTTAATTCGATTGTGATGCTTTCCAGATGAAAAGATCTTTAACAGACATTTCAGAGATGTACGTGTGCTATCTGGGCTAGGTGTATTTACACAGACTGTTTAATGCTGCTCAGAGGTGGCATTTTGCATTTACACAGCAATTACAATTGCATAAATAATGTAATGAGATTCATGTTTCAAATATAAAATTATGAATATACAAATATGAAATGAATGAAAATATGATGTTGTACTTTTAAATATGAAACTAAATTAAGAAATATATGCTTTGTCATGACAACAACAAAGTTTAAGGCTACTCTGATGCTGCATTTCATTTACACAGAACGAAAGCAGCATCAGAACTACCTTTGATACTAGGGGCTTTAGTCTAGCTTTTATGCACCATAGACCTTATTCACAGCAGCGGCATCTTTGATTTTTGACAGGAATCACAATGAGGCTGAATTTTGAGCAGGCACAGAGCAGCCTGTAAAGACGCCTTTATAGACGTATTGCAGATAAGCAAACAACTTTAAAATATGTCATCCAGATGTAAACACACACATCAAACAGTCACGTGTGCTGTGTCGGTCGTTCTTGGTATTCGGTGCCTGATGGACATCATAACAATTAGAAAATCAAACACAGTTTTTAAAATCAAACAAATGAACAACACTTTGAAAGAATTATGATTTAAATGTATGGGTATTGTGTACATCATCTTAGAAAACCCATGTCCCTTTGTCCTCTTAAAAGCTTATCAGTTAATAAATTATATACACTACTGGTCAAAAGTTTTGAAACACTTGATGAAATGTTTCTCATGATCTTAAAAATCTTTTGATCTGAAGGCGTATGCTTAAATGTTTGAAATTAGTTTTGTAGACAAAAATATAATTGTGCCACAATATTAATTTATTTAATTATAAAACTAAAAAAAAGTTTTTGAAATGGATGACTTGGACCAAATAATAAAGAAAAGCAGTCAATAAGTGCCCAACATAGATGAGAACTCCTTCAATACTGTTTAAAAATCATCCCAGGGTGATACCTCAAGAAGTTGGTTGAGAAAATGTCAAGAGTACATTTCTGCAAATTCTAGGCAAAGGGTGACTACTTTGAAGATGCTAAAATATAACACAGTTTTGATTTATTTTGGATTTTGTTTAGTCACAACATAATTCCCATAGTTCCATTTATGTTATTCCATAGTTTTGATGAATTTACTGTTATTCTAAAATGTGGGAAAAAATTATAATAAAGAATGAGTAAATGTTTCAAAACTTTTGACCGGGAGTGTGTATATATATATAAAGATATTATGTTTGAATCGTACTTACTTTCTCTTCAACGCATCATTTTACACTTTTGCTTTCAGATACAAATGTATGAAAGATGTTTTTGTTTACTTTTTAAAGTAATACAATATTTTTTCATTGACAATGAATTATCAGTGTTTTGTTGTTGTTTTGTTTTTGTTGTTTTGTTTTGGGTTTTTTTTGCTGACATTATTAAATTATTGTAAAAAAGAAAACAAAAATGCTTAACAGGGTGGATACAATTATAACAGGGTGGACAAAGTGGAAAAAAATCTAGAACCAAAAATTATTTTGTGACTTTATTTATGACTATTCATTTTCATTTAGACAACAACATGGATTTACATAATAAACAATCTCAATGAAGCATGGACAACCATCATATTGCAAAAGTTTCCTCTGTGCTTCTTGACTGGGCTTTACCTTTGCTGTTCTGCCAAAAATACAAGATGTACAGTATATATTCATTTTTAATTTGAGGTTCTGATGTAGTTATATTTTATATTTAAGGTTATTTTAATAGGAAACAATATGTAATATATTACTAATGAAGTTCACATGCACTAATTCTTCAACTTAAACAAAAATCACTTTCACTGTCACTGTGTACACTCTAACTGTCCACTCTGTTAGGTCTTCTGACTTGGACACTAACAGAGTGGACATTCTGACCCAAAGTCAGCCATTGCACCATGTCTGAGCAAAGAGAAGCTAACATAGAAAGTTTATCATATAAAGAATTGAATGGATTTTAAAATGTTAATTTTACAAATATGAACAACTACTGACTTTTTTAATATTTCTCTCAACAGAGGGGATGTATTAAGGTTGACCATATCAGACTGGAAAGATTAAATAAGTCAAAATAGACAAAAATAAATAAATAAATAAATAAAATAGAAAAATAGAGGATCTCACTCACCTTCACAAGTTGTTTTCCCTCCAAGGAAGTGATGTCAGCTTTATGATATGATGTCATTTCATTTTGACAGCTTTCATTTAAAGAGACAGTAGTCGAAAATAACAGAGTGGACAATAACTTCAGGGACACGCTAAAACCCTTTAATATAATTGTTAAAATAAATTTAATAATTGAAACAAAATCAATACATTAGAGAGAAATATTACTGATATACCCAACGACGTGAAAATTTGGGGGGAAAAAACACTCATAATAAGTCTTGTATTCATCATGAAAATGGAATACACAAGACTGGGGACATAAGAACATTTTTTTATATTAGGTGGTTTAAAATGCTGTAAAATGTTTGAAATTATTATTTTTTGAATCAACTTTAGCATGCTTAGAGTTTAAATGGTGCTATTTATGTCAAAGACAGCTTTAAAATTGATATTGTTCAACATTTTAATACAATAAGATCATGATCTTTTCTGGAGACACAAAAGGCTCTGAATACCATGAATGAGCCCTGTCTGGAATGTGACTTTAGATGTTTCCACATTATTTAGGCCACACCTACATTTCGATTCCACCTCATTAACCAAAGCTGTCTCAGTGGCAATGATTCCTATAGTTAAAATCCCTCTTACTGTGACATAATGGGGAAAAAGACGCAACCTAATGGGTTGGGAAAAGATGTGTATTTTCATAACACAGGTTGAAGTTTGGTCGAGAGCATGTCACCATAGAAACCTGCAGCCTTCAGACAGACAGAATGAAGGGCAGCAGGTGAACCAAAGAGAGATATATTTACCTGAAGCACAAAACAAGACACACTGTGTTAGAGGTTGCCTGTATCTCTTGGATAAAGCAATAAAGGTTGAAATGACTAGGGGGAACTCTGAAACTCTCAGTAAACAGGTGTTCGATGCACAAAGAACTTTATAAAAACACATTTGACATTTTAAATGCACTCCAGTGTGCACCTGCAACCCAGTGGAATATTCTGTGTCAAGACTATTCTATAGTTTCATTAAACATGAATAGAAAAATCATATTAATAATTCATGTTGTGTGTGCATTCATTAATGCCATGTTAATAAATAGAAATGGCAATTTTATTGACATGTTTTTTTATAAGAGCAAACACTTTGTTTTAGGTACTGTATCTGTAATATGTCTCTATTTAGTATTGTCACATAGGATGGACTTGTTGTCACTTTTCAATGCTGTAAATGTTTCATATGTTTGAATTATTTTGAAAGTCAATTTCTGTATGGGCACAGTATAGCCTACACACTGTATAAAAAATAAAACATACAGATGATTTAAAGGGGTGTGTGTGTGTGGGGGGGGGGGGAATCAATTGTTTGCTTTTCCTAGTATTTCTTGATATACTCAGATATAAACACACAAGTATGATGTTCCCTGCAAAGGGTCAAGTCAAGACATTTTTCAAGTCATTTTTATTTGCATAGCGCTTTTACACAACACACATCGTTTCAAAGCAGCTTTACAGAAAATCATACTGTAACAGAAAACGAAGCTGTAATGTCTGGGCGACTGTGGCAAAGAACACAAAATTCCATGAGATGTTAGTTTATGGAGAAAAATAACCTTGGAGGAAACCAGGCACACAGGGGGAGCCAGTTCCCCTCTGACTAAAAGGCAGCCCACTTTGTCCATATAAAAGGACAGTTAATAATGTGAAGGACATTAAGAATCATGTTGCACTGTCACAATCTACCCTGTGTGTTAATAAATGAGTAAAGGCTATCCACTGCTGTTAATAAACACATTGCTTGTCAGCGTGTGCATCTCTCAGTGAGGAGCTGATTATCAGCTAATGTTTCTGTCCTGAGAGACTGCATGACCATTTTGTAAGGTTTGATATATAGTTACACTTCTCTGCAAGACAAGATAGATGTATGTTCAAAATGTGATGTTCATGTTTCTTTTTTTTTATTTATTTTTTTATCTCCACTCTATTTGAAAAAATAAATCACTTAATTTGACTGTATTCAAACAACAAAATGTTAATTTGAGAATTACTGGTGGAAAAACATCATCCAAAGCTAGTTAGAGAAAGAATATAGTACAGTGTTTTCACTTAAGGTGCAGAGAGTTGTTTTAAATCATTTATCAGTAGTATTAAGCCACTGCTGAGGAAAAACTGCTATTGAGGGATAATTTCTCAATCTGTACTCTTTGGTGGCCTCTAGTGGTAAGAAGTGATAATGCCAAAAACAATCTAAAGTGAAATTCAACACAATCTTGCTTCCTAATCCTGTGAAGTTGGGTCAAGTACATAGAAAACGGTAATTAAGTTTGTAAAATACTACAACATCAGCACAAACAGCATTATGTGCAAAAGCAGCTTTACATAGCATACAAAGTTAGTGTGAACCTAATATTATGGACAAATGACAAGTACGTTTGGAGGTTTAAAAAGCTCTAAATATGTGTTTAACATTTCCAGGTCCCAATTTCCATTGGGATGGATGGTGGTGGCTAAAACCAATGGAGGAAAATACCTGCAAAAATATATTCTTGCACAGTGCTTTCTGTATTTATCTTACCTAACACATTTATTGTAACTAACGTGTTAACATGAAAAACAAAACTGTTAATTATGTGCATTTATTTACATTAAAATAGCATGTAATTACATTAAAATAGGTATTTAATTAATATTTTTAACATCTGGCTGTACATTTTAAGGTCAGGCTGTAAATGAAACACAAACATGACCTCACACCCTCAAATAACAAATAAGTTTTGATTAACTTTACTTTGAAAATAAAAACATATAATGTAGGGTTATTGTTTTATGAAAACTGAGGAAGAGCATTTCGATCTGCTTTAGTCTGTATCTTTGACAATATCAACCCTCATAAGAGTAGAACTGTCTTTTTACACAAAATAATTAGCCTTTTCTTGTCCTGCACACATGAATTTGTTCACAGCAGCCATATAATTGTGCAGATAATAAATAATCAAGAAACAGTGAACAAACTGATTTGATGATGTTCAGGATCGTGAACGCTGACCCACATCCGTATACAGCTAAACATTGTCAGGATTTATGCATAGGCAAGTTCAGTGACACTACACATAATCTTTTTACGAGCACTACAGAAAAGAAAGGAGAATAAAAGCAAATTTTCCAATGTGTTTTATTTGAAGCTTCGGTTTTCATCATCGATTTATCGTTTGTGACAAAAGGTTGTGCATATAAGCTGACATCACTTCTGTAACAGAATTTTTAAGTCTGTGGTTTTAACTGCACCCAGCAGCTAAACAATTTGCATAAAAACATTTGATTGAATAAGATGCTTAAAATTTCATGTCAATTACCCACTTAACTGTGTACATTTTTATTTGAAAAAAGAAAAGAAAAAAGAAAAGAAAACAAAGTTGGCCAGAATGTGTACAGGTATAAATATAAACAAATAAAAATATATGTAAAAGTAATAATAAACAAACCTCTTAAGAGCAGATCTTTGCAGATATGTGAGTTTGTTGCATCTTAATATCTGCAGTGTTTTAATTCCTTCCCTAGATTATTCTTGAGAAAAAGTGAAAAGCCCTGTGCTTTGACAAGTGCTGTTTCTGCTATCCTTTAAACAAAGTAAGCCTAAAAGACTCAAATTAATATTTTTCATGACTTATTTTCTGCATTTTTATCAGGCGTGAGCATTATTCAGCAAGCCGCACTTCAGCTCCCTGCGGCATGAATACATTATGCAAATGACAATGTACTGCAATGTACAGAAATAAATGAATGATTAAAGAAATATAGAAATATAGAATTAAAAATAAACTTTTAATTTGGCATTTGAGACAATTTTATTTATTACGATAAACCCCTTGAGATGAACCATCTCGTTTTTGAGGGGGTCCTAACATACTATAAGTGCTGTTTCATACTATAAAACAAAACAATAATTAACATTTCACAGACACATTAAAAAAAAAAAACAACAACAAAAAAAACAAAAAAAAAACACAATCAACACACAAGTATCAGAAAATGAGTACATTAGTAAACACAAACACTAAATGGCCACTGAGAGGCCATGAACATCTACTTGCCCAGCACAATATACATGTTCATGCACACATATATATATATATATATATATATATATATACCTACACATACACATGCAAACATATGTACATACAGAAATACATACACACACATATATAAATTATATACGCACATAGAACATACAGTACATTTTGTATTATATATTGGCATAGGTATGAATTAAATTGAAACATGTACAATGTATCTCAAAATAAGACGACAAACCATTTTTAAACATTTGAAATGATGTCAATGAACGTATATTAAAAGGTAAGTTATTCCAGTCAGAAGGAGCCTGAAACATAAATGCTCTTTTTCCAATTGCTCTTCTGATTACAGGAGTGTGAAAGAAGTACTGTGTAGAATGTCTCAGTTGGTATATTGAAGAATATGGTACTAAAAACTGTTGTAGGTAATAAGGATAGTTGAAGTGTACACATTTGAAAATGAATTGTAACCAGCGAATGTGTCTTATATTGAGTGGAGTTGTATATTATACAGTGATGAGTATTAAAAGAACATCTCAAAACAAATCTACAGAGATTGTTATATGCTCTGTTAAGAGGTAAAAGATTGGTTTTGGATGCAATTTGATAAACTACATCTGCATAGTCATAAAATGGTAAGATAAGTTGAGAGGCAAGTTTCTTTCAAACATTAAGTGTGAAACAGTTTTTAGGTCGATATAACACACTAGTTTCATAGTTAATTTTGCGACAAATGTAATCAATGTGAGGTTTGAAAGTAAGTTCAGAGTCAAGCAAAAAACCCAAATATTTAGTTTGATCAACTCTACGCAGGTAAGTACCATCATTACACAATATTATTAAATTATCAGATTTTGTTTTAAGTTTATGTCTTGTTCCAAAGACCATAACATGAGATTTTGCTTTATTAAACAATAATTTATTAGACATGAACCAAATTTGTAAAGTATTAAAATTGTATTGAAGGGCATTTTGAATCTGCATTCGATAAGGTTTAGAGGTATAAATGACAGTGTCATCCACATATAGCTGAACAGAAGAATTAGAAAAGACTAAAGGAAGATCATTAATAAAAAATAGAGAAAAGAAGTGGACCCAGCATTGAACCTTGGGGTACACCTCTTTTTTGGACAAATAGATCTGATCTACTCCCTTGGATGACAACAAATTGTTTTCTATTATGTAAGTTAGAGTTAAACCAAAGTAATGCATTTTGAGATAGGCCAACTGCAGAAAGCTTATCTAAAAGTATATAATGAAAAGCCTTTTTAAGATCAATAAAAATAGCCCCTGTAAGATCACCACTATCTAATGCAGAAAATACATTGTTAGTACATTTTAGAAGAGCAGTAGCTGTTGAAAACTTACACCTAAATCCGGATTGAAATGGTGTTAAAATATTATTAGTCTCAAGATACTGGGGAAGTTTTGGGTTTTACTGTTGCATTCATGTTGAAATGTGGTCTTCATAATTTTGTTTTTGGCACACAATTAATTTTTTCTATTATATCAAAATGTCAAATGTTAGTATGAGTGGATTGTCTCTCTCCACATGGAATGTAAATGGGTTGGGGCACCCCATAAAAAGAAGGAAGGTTATTTCTTTTCTTAAACTTAAGAAATATGATATAGTGTTTCTTCAAGAATTGCATCTTTCCCCGCAGGAAGCTGAAAAATTTGAGAAGATACGGGGTGGACATGTTTTCTTTAGTGCTGGCTCAAGTAAGAGCAAGGGAGTCATTATATTGGTAAATAAACATTTACAATTCAAATGTCTCAAACAGATTAATGATAAATTAGGAAGAGTCATTATTGTTTTAGCGGACATTCAGGGGCAAAGTCTGATTTTGGCTAATATTTACGCACCTAATGCTAATGATCAGGGCTTTTTTATAGATCTTGAAGGGATGTTGCAAGCCGCTGGCACCCCTCATGATATAATATTGGGAGGAGACTTTAATCTTTTGATGGACTCAGTCCTTGAACATAGTGAAGCAAAAGTGTGTAAACCCCCAAGATCAACATTGACGCTTCACAGGATACATATATATATATATATATATATATATATATCCAAATCCCTCATTTCATCTGTTATTGATTGCTCAATTGGAAACATCTTAGTCTCAGATCACGCCCTGATGAGTTTAGAGGTGTTGCCACACATAGAGAAAAAGAAATCATATAGTTGGCGCCTTAATGTATCCCTTTTGCAAAATCCTGATTTCCAACAAATGTTAAAGACTGAAATCAGTGTTTATATGGAGACTAACTGGTCCTCAGTATCCTCTGTGGGTGTGGCTTGGGAGGCACTTAAGGCGGTTCTTAGGGGTCGGATCATACAGTATGCCTCATTCACCAAAAAATCCAAGGCACGAGAACTCGTGGAGTTGGAAGGAAATATTAAAAGTGCAGAAGCAGAGCTGAAGTGCCGATATGTCATCTGATGGCCTCAGAGAATTGACCCGACTGAAATACAGATATAACACTATTTTGTCGTGGAAGGTGAAGTTTTGGTTATTCAGGGCAAGACAGTCTTTGTCGGGGGACAAAGCAGGGAAGCTTTTGGCTAGATATATAAAGCAGAGAGAGTCTTTTTCTATCATTCCCTCAGTGAAATCTGCTGGTGGTGAAATTTTTACCTCAGCCATTGATATTAATAATGCCTTTAAAGAGTTCTATCTTGATCTTTATAGTTCCACGTCTTCGTATACTGATGAGGATATTAGAAACTTTGTGGAACCATTAGATCTCCCTAAACTGACGACTGAGCAAAAAAGTTCTTTTGATTCTGAGATAACCTTGGAGGAGCTTAACGAGGTAATTAAGTCCCTACCTACAGGCAAGGCTCTGGGGCCAGATGGCTTTGCTGCTGAATTTTTTTTAGATCATATGCTACAGAACTGGCTCCACTTTTGTTAGGAGTTTATACTGAATCATTAAAGAATGGAAAGCTTCCTCCAACCATGACACAAGCCCGGATCAGTCTGATTCTTAAAAAGGACAAAGATCCGTGTGTGTGTAAGAGTTACCGTCCAATCTCCCTGATCCAACTAGATGTAAAAATATTGTCAAATATTTTGGCTAACTGACTAAGTAAGGTTATGACATCTCTTATACATATAGATCAGGTGGGATTTATTCGGCCGTAGCTCTTCTGATAACATTTTGCTTCATCAATATCATGTGGTCAGTAGAATGAACAGTCTCCGGTTGCTGCCATCTCACTTAACGCCGAAAATGCGTTTGATATGGTAGAATGGGATTATCTTTTTAAAATTTTGGAAATGTATGGGTTCGGGAGTACATTTATTGGTTGGATTAAGCTACTTTATAGACAACCTGTAGTGGCGGTACAAACAAATGGATTAATTTCAGATTATTTTACTCTGGATAGGGGCAGGGTTGTCCTCTTTCCCCATTATTGTTCTGTCTTGCCCTGCAACCATTAGCAGCTGCGATAAGAAAGGAGGATGATTTTCCAGGGGTGGTGGCGGGAGGTATGGCGCATAAACTTTTGCTTTATGCAGATGATATTTTATTATTTGTCTCTGAATCTACTAGATCGATGCCTTGCCTCCACAGAATTATTAATTCATTTTCCAAATTCTTAGGATACAAAGTCAATTGGTCTAAATCCGAAGCTTTGGCTCTGACAGCATACTGTCCAGCCGGGCGCCTTCCAGTGGCCCAAACAGGGCATTAAGCATTTATTGTCTGTTTGTGTGTCTTTGTCAATTGTATTTGACCACTGGGGTATCTGTTTGTGTTGGGTGGTGGGGTGGTTAATGTTCGGGAGGAAGGGTTGTAAATAATATAATGTGATTCCAAATATTATGTTATTGTTATTATTATTATTATTATTATTATTATTATTATTATTATTATATGGAATCAATAAAAACTTTTAATAACAAAAACGTTTTAAAGAGCTGCAAGAGTAAGCAGCAGACTAACCAGTGTGGCGCTCCTCACGCTGCGGCCATTTTTTGACATTTTTTAACATTTTTGCCTTTCTTAAACCATTTATTTATGTTTTATTTTGTATTATTTTTGCATTAATTAGCGCACTTATTTAATTATTTGTATATATTCTCGCACATTTAATTATGTATATATTTATTTATCTTATGCACTAATATGTGGATTTATGGAGTTATTTACAGTAACTGTAGTAAGGATGGGATTTTGGCGGGAACTAAATATATTTTTGTGAGGCTCGCGTGAAACGTTGAACAAAATTAGGCTGCTATGAGGTTATTCACCACCAGATGGCGACAGATGCTCTATGTAACGAACACACACCTGCTTTAATAGTAAACAAGCAGGCCATGCAACTCATTTATCCTAGTGCAGACACAATCAGTGATTATAAAAAATATTTGGAGCACACAAATCAAAGTCAAGCAAACATGAAATGAAGAAAGAAAATACTGTAAAAATACAAAACAGAAAATGAAGAAGAAACCGCGACTAAAATAACAACAAAATCAATCGTAAATACGTTAATGCAGGCCTAATGAATCAACCTCTATTTATTAAATCCTTTGTGCATATATTTTCACAGCATGTTGAATATCTCTCTAACGTAGGCGAACCTGCAACCAGTCTTTTTTACAGAGCGAGTCGATAGTAATAACCATTTAAGGGGCGTGGCGTTGCCGCGCCTTGAGTTGCAGGGGAGAAGGGGCGGGGCGCTACGAGCGCGCGCGTTGAGTTTCGGGAGCGCGTTTGTGTGTACAGTCAGCTGTGAGCTGAGCTGCGATTCAGATTCACGGAGTCGCCACGGTGTTTGTTTTGTTTTCAGCCGCTCGACAGAGTTAGTTTGGATTGGAAACGTCATTGGATGTTCCTTTTTGCTCTTTTTTTGCCTTTATAATCCAGGTGGATTCACATAATTATGTTACTCAACCTAGAGTCATGGAGTGTGTGTTATCGTGGGGCAGAAAGGGACTTTTAAATCTGTCTTTGCCCCACTCCATCGACTGATATTCACCACATACCCACAGAGGTTGGATCCGATTTGAAACCTGTTTTTTATTACCCTGGATTTCAAACTGATCTCATATACATAAAAGGCTTATTGCTTTTTGGGGCTGCAAACAGCTAAAAAGACCATTAACTTATTTTTAAAGCGGAAAAATGGAGGCTGTAATTGAGAAAGAGTGCAGTGCTCTTGGTGGACTCTTTCAGACCATTATCACAGACATGAAGGTAAAGGTGTTTTTGTTTTTTACTCTGTGCATGCAAAAAAATAAATAAAATGTCTTTGTCCAGTGTGTTCTTTATCACTGTTTGCATGTGTAAGTAGACTGTCAAACTCCAGCCAGACTGGCAAACCAGTTGCTTTTTTGAAACAGGTCATATTCAGATGCACTATAGCCAGAAGTCATATTTCACCAAAGCCTTAATGCATTTGGGTTTTTCGAAATCATATTTCATATAAACATTGCTACATTTAGGGTTTTGCATTCATATTTCACATGCATTGATATATTTAGGTATGTGCAATCATATGTTACACATGCATTTATGGTTTTTGCCCCAACAAATCACATATGCATTTTTGCATATATGCTTTTTTCGATCATATTTCACATATGCATTGCTGAATTTCGATTTTTGCAATATCTTAACATTGCAGCACAAATGCAGCTGTTGTATTTGTGGGTCTCATATGCAATTGAATACATGCATGGTTGAGATACTGACCTATTTTTAGTGTATATGGATTGACTGGGTTCACTCTGTTGTGTCTGCATTGGCTGTGTGCATCATTGCACTTCAGATTTCCCTTTTTAACACATCAGTCCATTCATTAATCATGAGCAAATCATGTCTGAAATCTAGGTTGATGTGTCAGTGTGCAGCCAGGATGTACACAGATTTATCAGGATTCACAAATTCAAAAAAGATTGGGCTGATAGTTGCACACCTGTTCCAAGTCCAAGGAATTTTGGAATTCCGTTGACCTCAGAGGTTTTAGGACTGGTGGGAAGAGCTAAATGTGGAAGAAATGACAGCTGGTGTAAAGCCCATGTCATTGTAAGGTAATCAAACACATATGAGACTAGATATGTTTAATGAAACATTTTGTGTAAGCTTTTGGAAAGCACCGGCCAAAATTTTAACAGACATCATGTAGGCTGGGCTGTATTATATTGTACACAGTATAACATATACATATTTATATTGACCGTATCTGGTCATTTTCATATATGCTGTCTAATCAACAAAGACCTGGATGGAAAAAGAAATGGCGCAAATTGACTCACCATGGCAGCCTATTTGTAAAGCATTTATGTAGTCTATTGTGTGTAATGCTTTGCTGTAACTTGGTGATGGGGTCAGGTACCAGGTCTCTGAAATATTTATCAGGTGCTATGAGAATTTGGCCAATAGACCATTGCATTTAGATTGACAGTGTTCCTCCGGTTAAAACTCAGAGAGGTGGTATTTTATCATTTGCTGCCTACTGTACGCAATCAAACCTGATCAGGTGATTCATTCACTTGGTCTATAGAAACTCATTGCACTTGACCTAGTTGAGTTACCTCACCACTTTTATCTGAGTCATCCACTCATCGAATAAAATTGTCTGTCAAAATTTGTCAGACAATCAGTGCATTCCATAAACTGAAGAATTGTACTGAAGTGCTCTCAGACAATGCATCCCAACTTAATAAGAGTCCGCTTTTTATCCTCCTGGGACCCTTGCGTGACTGCTGTGTGCATTTTCTAGTTCCCTGTTTGACTTTTTGAACTAGTAACCCTTAAGAAACATATAAATAAATAAATAAATAATTTTCTAGAGCAAATAGTTTTCCTAAAAATGTATAGTAACATTTGTGGACTGTGGGACTAAGTTGTGAAATTTTAAATAATACCAAGCTATAGCCATTGTCCCATGTCTGCTAAACATGTTGAGTTGTCCAAACATTATCTGCAGCCTGAAACTGAACTTTAAATAGGAAGTTTGGATTGAATGCACTTACAGTAGCAAGGGATGCTGCCTTGCTTCCTATTTAGTGCATGACTTAACCTCCAATGTGCTGTCTGTCTGCACTGGTCTCAGAAAAGTTTGAAATGCACCTTATTTGCATCCTAACTCCATGTAAAGCCTCTGAAAGCAAAAGTTTTCAGCTTTTGGATGAACCCATTGATTCTCCATGTGATAATGCACAGTAAATATGGGATGTCTAAGGAAAAAATGTGCTAAAGTACATATTAATGTACATTGTGTTTAGTAGCGAGGCGTTTCGCGATAAATCGCTCGGATTTAAAAAATTGCATATCGGATGAAACTAGAGACTCTAATCTTTTGACTCAAACAGGTTTCAATGGAAAAACTTAATTAGGTTTCCTACCAGATGTGGTTTTGTTGGCGTTTCTCCCAAAGACAAACTCTGCTGTGGTCAGCGCCATGTTGTTTTGTCACATGACTCTGTATGTCGAAAGTTTAACCCTTTAATGACAGCACAGAGTCTTCTGAACTAAGATCAGTCAGTTTAAATGAATTTAAATAATGCGTTGTGTATAGCGAAGCCAAAATACAACGTCCACACATGTGTACGTGGGGTCTAAGTGTCCTGAACATGTCACCATGCAAAAAACATTAGTGGTGCTAAATGTAGGTTTCATTTTATTTTTATGTATTGATTTGGGATTAAATGGGACCTGGACATTTTTTTTCACAGGTTTCGTGAGAATCACCCAACAAGGTATTCATTGGAATTCCATGTTAATACCATGGTAAATTAATTTGGTAGTCATTCAGTACAGTGGTATATGAAAGTACTTTGATAATACTGTCATAGTACCATGGTACCACCAAAGTACTTTTAATAAGGTTTGCTGAAGTGGTTATTGTTTAGTTTTTTTCCTTTGGTTGAAAAAAGCAAATGGAAAGAAAGGCTTTCTTTGCAAACCATTATTAATGTGTCACCCGTCACCATCAATGAGACTTTTTTTCCCTTTAACATCGCCATGTTTGTTATGTGATTAACCCTTTGGACATCAAAGTTCTCCTTAGAAATCTAGTAATAATATTAATCACATATTTCTTTTCCATCTACAGAACAGTTATCCTATCTGGGAGGACTTTATCAGCAAAGCTGTGAAGCTGCAGTCTCAGCTCAGGTAAGAGGTTCATTTCTGTCTGTGTGTTCATGATAATGTTTACTGCTGTGTGGGAACATTTGTGATATTTTTTATGGCTTTTATTTTAACGGTTGAGTAGTGCCCTGAGGAAGGCAAGCTGTTTTAAAATGGAGGCGTCTACCTGTGCAGAGTTCAGTGGAAATGTGCAGCCCCTTCCTCACTGCTTGTGGCCATAATGTGCAGCCTGTGAAGATCTGCTGTTGTCATTAAATCCTGATCTTGTGTTTCTACTTGAGCTGTGGAGAATGCATGACCCTGCTGCACTTAATGCATGTGTGAGATGGAAATGCTTCAGGTGTTTGCAATGTGTTTGCGAGATGTCTTCGTTTGTACACATTTTACACAGATTTTGTTGAACTTTAAGCAAACAGAGCTTTTAGAAAGCAGTATAGGGCTGTTATAAGTTGGGATAAAATGTAATGATTCCAGATTCAATTACAATTCCTTAATGATTCTTACTTTTGTGTAAGAAATAATTGTAAATTAGAAATGCAGTTTTTATGGACATGGCAAAAGTCATATAAAAATAACCAGATCATAAGAGTCATTCGTTTGGGAATAGGACTGCACTGGTCACGCTGTGTGTTTTGCGCTTTAGATTAAAAAGAACCAGCTCATAAGAGTCATTTGTTGGAGAATCGGACGTGTGTTTCACACTCTAGATTCAAAAGATCCAGTTCTTAAGAGTCCTTTATTTGGTAATTGGACTACACTGGTCACACTGTGTTTCATGCTATAGATTCAGAAGAACCAGCTCATAAGAGTTATTCATTTGGAAATCGGACTACACTGGTCGTACTGTGTGTTTCACGCTATAGATTCAAAAGAACCAGCTCAGAAGAGTCATTAGTTCGGCAATCGGACTACACTGGTCACGCTATATATTTGGCGCTGTAGATTGAAAAGAACCGGCTGAAAAGAGTCATTTGTTCGGGAATCGGACTAGACTGGTCGCACTGTGTGTTCAAGAACCATTAACAGAACAGAAAAGTCATGAAAATCACACGGTTCCAGTAGTTTTTAATAATAAAGAACGGATTATCGTTTCCCAAAGTCATTAGGGATGTGAATCATAAGTAATTTAATGATTTTTGTTTTTATTCAACTTTTGGGATTCTGGTTCCTTAAACATTTAATTAATGATTCTTTATTTAGGAAGCTGATTTGTGACTGACAGAGACTGTGAGAACCTGCTCAAGAGTCATTTGTTTGTGATTCAGACTCTAGTTACGCTGTATATTTTTTTGTTACATTCAACAACTAAAGCATAATTTCTTTTGCCATGGTACTTTAGATTCAGTAGCAAGTAGTATGCTGTTCCATCCACATCTTCAGAAAAATGCAGATGTTCGAGAACTGTCAATGGCTTGTTAGGGACGGACCATGATGAAAAGCATTTTGGTTCTTGTTTTTTATTATTATTTTTATTATTATTATAATAGAACTGCTTCTGAAAAAGAACTGGTTCTCGATTTTCAACCCGAAGTGTGATTGTAAAATAATAAATTGAAGTTACCAAAAGCTTTGTTTCCTAGAAAGTAACAAAGCAATGGTCAGCTCTCCAAAACCTCCAAGAATAAGTTGGCGCTAAATAACTCATTCACGATAACGTGAACAGAGAAACAAATGTTTGGAAAGTAGGCCAAGCCAATTTACGACATGTTTTCAGACCAAATAATCCTCTGTTTCATAGCATCATATTTTCACAACATGCATCTACGTAAGGGTTAATTTCAGTGAGTTCTCTGGAATTTAAAGAGTGCTGCGGTTTAGGCCTCGTAAAATTACACCACTGAGAGAGTAATGCAAATCGCCAACATTGGTTTCCTTCATGTGTGTTGGTGGAGTGTATACCAAGCCGTGAAATATTTTGAATTTAAACCGCAACAGAAATACTGAGATCCTCTGTCTTGGTTACATATCTACTTAGCAAATGTTATTATATTCCAAATGAGGCTTTAAAGAGATAGTCCTAATGCATTTTTATATTTAATGAATATCTTTCTAACCTACATTGCCCTCATTAGTTTGTGAGTCATACCCATTCATTGTCTCTACAACTCTAGTTTACACAGGCTGTTGTAAATATGTTGAAATTTGATCGGCAAACAACCCTATCTGTTTGATCAAGCCAGGCATATAAAGGTCAAGAGCGACATTATATACACGCTTAGACTGCTTATTGCAGCTTGTTCAGAGCTTAATATGTAAACATACTGTACATTACCTTTGTTTCAAGGTTTCAAGACCCTTTAACTTACAAGAACAGAAAATGTTTTGAAATTCTGTTCCCACCACTTTTAAAGGGCCATTTCAAGTTCACCATTATGGTCTTCCCACAAATCGTTTCTTGATGAGTTTGGGACTGTTTCGTTTACTTGCTGTGTTAGGATTAGCCGTGTTGTCGTGAGAAATCATGATTCATGACCAGTGTCTCTAGTCCCAAGTCGGATACTCCCAAATAAACTCCTTTGAAATTTTGGAAGAATTGGTGAACTTCCCTTTTGGTTAGGTTCATCTCAAGCATTAGATGCTGTTCTGTGATCATTGGTCATAATGTTAGGGCACTGGGAGTGGCATTTGGGAAGTCCCTAATGAAATCCATGGCTCGCATGCTCTGTAATCACGTCTCGTTCAAAGAGGTTTAAGTGCTGCGCTCCAAAATGACAGTTTTTTGGGTCATTTATATATTTTGTGGCTAAATATCAGGGCGCCAGACTGTGACTAAATGGTTGCATTTTTATATATTTGATTGTAATAGTTTACAAGTTCTCTTGTTGAAGGAGGAAGCGGGAGCCGGATAAACAGTTTAACGTGAGTCTTTATTTCCCACACTTTTCAGTGTAACGCACACACTGCTGGCTTTTCAGCACATACGATCACACACACAGTCCGCTTGTGTGTCGCTCTGTCTCCCTTCTAGTGGTCTGGACTGCCCTTTTATTCCCCTCCAGCCAGTAGCGGTTCTAGCTTGTAAAAGTTGTTGACGGGGGTGGGGAGGGATTGTATGGCGCCTTGGGCGAAACCCGCTTCAACACGCCCCCAAAGTTATTGATGGGGTTGGGGGTGGGGGAGGTCTGAGTGGGTGCCACGTGACACCCCCCCCCACCCTTTCCGCAAGATGCCGTCGCCCATGGATAAATCCGCCACTGCCTCCAGCTCTCACTGCAACACAGAACAGCTGTTAGAGATAATTTTCCACAGGTGTCAATCCTTACCATTCTTCCTCTCCCAGCCTCGCTCTCCTCAGACATCACTTGGTCACGCCCACATCACCACATACCCCCATCACCCGACTCAGGCCGGGGAGCCATCCGGCCTGTCACTTACTCCCCCCCCACCCCCCCATTTCTAGAGAGGAAATCCACCACAGCCATCTGTGCCCCCAGTCTGTGGACCACCTCGAACTTAAAAGGCTGGAGAGATTGATACCAGCGGGTGATCCGTGCGTTGGCATCCTTCATGCGATGGAGCCACTGGAGCAGGGCATGATCCGAACAGAGGGTGAAAGGATGCCCCAACAGATAGAACTGGAGGGTGAGGACCACCCACTTGATGGACAAACACTCCTTCTTTATCATGATGTACTTAGTCCCCCTCAGTGAGAGTTTGTGACTAATGTACAGCACGGGGCACTCCTCCCCCTCCACCATCTGGGACAGTGCCACTCCCAACCTCCTGTCCGTTGCGTCCATCTGCAAGATAAAAGGGAGAGCAAAGTTAGGAGAGTGAAATAACGGCCTGCCGCAAAGTGCAGCCTTCACCCGTGTGAACGCCTGTTGACATGGCTCCGTCCACTGGACTGGATCTGGCGCCCCCTTTTTAGTCAGATCAATCAGCGGACTGGTGACGGTCGAATAGTTAAGCACAAACCTACGATTATAGCCAGCCAGCCCCAGGAACTATCTCACCTCCTTTTTGGTCTTAGGTCTCGGGCAGGCTTCAGTCGCTGCGGTCTTATCAATTTGGGGCCGCACCTGGCCATGACCCAAGTGGAAGCCCAGATACTGTACTTTCAACCGCCTAATTGTGCACTTCTTTGGGTTTGCCATGAGTCCTGCCCATCTCAGCCACTTCTTTTTTGTGCTCTGGTAATCGGTAGGGATGACTGTATACCACTACCCCTGGGGTCATTTCAATATGGTACTCTGAGATTCGTATGACCAGGAAGAGGCCGAGAACACGTCGGAGAATTATCCTTGCAACCTGGCAACCTCCGTGACTTGTGATGGTGAGAGGTGATCTCCGCAAGTGACCGGGGTGACTCAATCAGTGGCTTAAGTTCACCTCTGGTCTGAGCTCCTCCTCAGTTTTAGGAGATTGAGGTGGTAAATCTGACATGCTCCATCTCTATCCATTTGTTTAACCTCATAATCGACTTCCCCAACTCGCCGTTTAACCTCAAAGGGTCCTTGCCACTTGGCGAGTAATTTAGAGCACGATGTGGGGAATAATACAAGGACTTTATCTCCCGGTGTAAACTCCTGTAGCTGAGTATTATTCAGCCGGCTTTGACGTTCTTGAGCCTGGAGCAAATTCTCCTGTGTTAATTGCCCCAGTGTGTGGAGTTTTGCTCTCAGGTCAAGAATGTATTTAATTTTGTTTTTGCTGTTTGAAGGTCCCTCCTCCCAATTTTCCCGTAGGATGTCGAGCACATTGCACGGTCAACGCAATAATTCAAATGGGGAGAACCCCGTGGAGGGGCTCAAGCCAGTTGTCCCAATTACGAGAGTCTCTGTGCTCCAACTTACGAAATTATATTCTTTAGGGTCTGATTAAATTGTTCGACCAAGCCATCCATTTGGGGGTGGTAAACGCTGGTCCGAATCGATGTAATCCCCATTAATTCATACAGTTTGCTTAGTTTACGTGACATAAAAGTAGTGTCTTTTGGAATCCCCACTCGGGAGATTATTCAGAAGAGTGCCTCCGCAACACTTTGTGCTGATATGTTGTGCAGAGGCACTGCTTCTGGATATTGCGTTGCATAATCCACCAGAACCAACACAAAGCGATGCCCACGTGCCTTTCACTCTAATGGCCCGACAAGGTCCATGGCAATTTTTTCAAAGGGGACCTCAAGCAATGGAAGGGGGCGCAATGGCGCTTTTGGGGTGGCCGCGGGATTCACCCGCTGACATTCACGGCATGCCGCACACCACCTACGAACATCCCCATGAATGCCCGGCCAATAGAAATGGGCCATCAGACGGTTTAGTGTTTTTTTCCTGCCCTAAGTGACTCACCATCGGATTATAATGAGCCGTCTAGAAATGTTATTCATTACAAGCTCCACTAATAAGCAAAACTTGCGTGTCGAGCGTCTTTAAAGGAAGTCAATCCACGCATCTTATCACGTGGCTCTTTGTGCTCACGTGTGCATGACACCGCGGAGACTCACAGCATGTGGAGGCTCATGCTACTCTCCACGATCCACGCACAACCTACCACGTGCCCCATTGAGAGCGAGAACCACTAATCGTGACCACAAGGAGGTTACCCCATGTGACTCTACCCTCCCTAGCAACCGGGCCAATTTGGTTGTTTAGGAGCCCTGGCTGGAGTCACTCAGCATGCCCTGGATTCGAACCTGTGACTCAAGGGGCGGTAGTCAGCGTTGTTTACTCGCTAAGCTACACAGGCCCCCATTTCTTCTTATTTTTAATATAAGTTATGTGCTTTGGGGTGTTCTGTGTTATATTTGATGCAGTTTAGTTAATGTATACTGCATTATTTAAATTTCACATGTGTTACCCTGGTGGTGTTTAGTGTTTGTGTGAGTGACACTGAGCACTGTCTCTACATGTTTATTGGTCATTGCTCCAGGAAGGGCACTTCATGTCATCATGTGCCCTTCTGTAATTACTACGGTGATTAACAATACATTATAAAGTGAAAAACTGATTTTTACAGTTTCAGAAGGTTAATATATCAAGTTTATTATGTAATAATATAAACGATGGTAATGCACCTTAAAATATACAGGCATCAAAATTGCGTCCCTGTAAAGCCACTGTATTTTTTACTGTGAATTTCTGGCAACCACAGCTGCCAGTTTTTTACTGTAAATGTAACTGGATTTTTTTTTACAGTAGCGTAGACCGCCTGTGGCACTCCCTGCCTATTATCTGTTTTGCCATTTGCGTCATGCATTCTAAAACCAGATCAGATCCTTGGAATCTTCCCCACATGGACGGCGTGCTTTTGTATGGGCGTTTATGTGCTCTGCCACATGACCTCTCAGTCAAACCTTTGCATGCTGCCGTGGAAATATGCGATCAGGTTTCACAGTTGTCTGCTCGTGTCAGACATTCTGCACGTGGAGGGGGAATTCTTGTAGTGCCAGTGCAGGCATTGACTTTCCTTTTTCATACTGTCTCGCTTTCCATTCCACTCAGTAGCTGAAAGTATATCATCCGTTGCGTTTAGGTTCAAGTCTTATCAGTGCACAGTATGGGTCTTTAAAGAGTCTGTACGCAGTTGGCAGACAAACACAGAAAACTAGCAATCAGCGTAGTGACTAAACGTCTCTTTAGATAGCAAAACCTAACCCCCATCAACAACAGTAACCTTTCAACAATGAAATAACCATTGATAACATCCTTTACGGAGTCCTACTGAAGTAAACGACCAGGTGCCACTTGTACAATCAGTGGGGTTTAAAAGTCTGAAACCACATTGAAAATCTTGTAGCTTAAACTCTAATTTAAAGGAATATTAAAGGTTCAATACAAGTTAAGTTTGTGGCATAATGTTGATTTCCACAAAAAAAGTTTAATTTGATAAAAGTACTTATATTAATTCTTCTGTTAAAACTTGTGTATTATTTGAGCTGTAAAGTTTTAGGGTTTTAAGGTTTGTTGACATTACATCATCATGGCAACAAAGTTGTAAAATTGGCTTATAACTTAAGTTATAACTTGGCTATAACTATTTTTAAAAAAAAGGTTAGTAAGTGATTTTATAACACTAAAATCATGTTAACACACATGTTATTTATGCCTTGTGCCTATACTTTTGAAACTGAGTATTTGAACGTTTACTGATTGGCCCCATTCACTTCCATTTGTAAGTGCTGCACTGTAATGGTTTTTGCTTTTGAAAAGAAGGGATGAGTCGAAATAATTTTTGTGGTAATCAGCATTATGCCACTTACTGTCAATTGAGCTTAGCTTGTATTGAACCCAGAATATTTCTTTAAGACTGAATATAAACTATTTTACTATTTTTTTTAAATGTTATGACTTAAAATGAATAATATATTTTTGACGTTTTACCATGCTAAATCCATTGTACAAATGAACAGGTTTCCTTGCTTACAATGAAGCACACATGATGCTCTCAAATATATATACACACACACACACATACATACATACATACATACATACATACATAAACCAATACATAATATAAGGCCAAAACATTAAGACCACTCACAGGTGAAGCGAATAACATTGATCATCTCCTAACAAGGCCACATGTCAAGTTCTGGGTAGATTCGATGGTAAGCGAACAATCAGTTCTCGTAGTCAACGTGTTGAATGCAGGAGAAATGGGCAGGAGGAAGGATCTGAGTGATTTTGACAAGGGCCAAATTGTTATGGTCAGATGACTAGGTCAGAGCATCGCTGAAACAGCAAGGCTTGTGGGGTGCTCCTGTTCTGCAGTGGTGAGTTCCTACCGATAGTGGTCCAAAGAGGGACAAACCACAAACAGGCGACAGGATGTTGGGCGCACAAGGCTCATCGATGCGTGAGGGCAACAAAGGCTATCCCATCTGGTCTGAACTGACAGAAGGTCTACTGTGGCACAAGTCACAGAAAATTTTAATGATGGTTACGGGAGGGATGTGTCACAACACACAGTGTATCACACCCTGCTGCGTATGGGGCTGCATAGCTGCAGACCGGTCAGAGTGCCCATGATGGCCCCTGACAACATCAAAAGTGCCAACAATGGGCACGCGAGCATCGGAACTGGACCTCGGAGCAGTGAAAGAAGGTTGCCTGGTCCGATGAGTCCCATTTTCTTTCACATCACGTGGACGGCCGTGTAGGTGTGCGCTGTTTACCTGGGGAAGTGATGGCACCAGGATGCCCTATGGGAAGATGACAAGCCGGTGGAGGGAGTGATGATCTGGGCAATGTTCTGCTGGGAAACCCTGGGTCCGGCCATTCATGTGGATGTCAATTTGCCACATGCCACCTACCTAAACATCGTTGCAGACCAGGTACACCCCTTTATAGCAATGGTATCCCCTGATGGCAGTGGCCTCTTTCAGCAGGATAATGCGCCCTGCCACACTGCACACATTGTTCGGGAATGGTTTGAGGAACATGATGAAGAGTTCAAGGTGTTTTCCTGGCCTCCAAATTCCCCAGATCTCAATGCCGATTGAGCATCTGTGGGATGTGCTGGACTAACAAATCCAATCCACGGTAATTCCACCTCGCAATTTACAGGACTTGAAGGATCTGCTGCTAATGTTTTGGTGCCAGACACCACAGGACACCTTCAGGGGTCTTGTAGAATCCATGCCTCGGAGTGTCGGCACTGTTTTGGCCACACGTGGGGGACCAACAACATACAGTATTAGGCAGGTGGTCATAATGTTTTGGCTCATCAGTGTGTGTGTGTGTGTGTGTATATATATATATATATATATATATATATATATATATATATATATATATATATATATATATATATATATATATATATATATATATATATATATATATATATATATATATATATATATATATATATATATATATATATATATATATATATATATATATATATATATATATAAATAAGGGCAAAATGTTGACCAGGTGTGTGTGATTTTCTTTTTCAGGACAACTGTGGTTGCAGTCGCAGCATTCCTGGATGCCTTTCAGAAAGTGGCTGACCTGGCTACCAGCACACGAGGTAAGCGGATGTAGGAAATGAGGAAGTGAAATGGAGGGGAGGAGCTGCTGGGTTAAGCTTGAGGAAAACCATCTTTCTTTGGTACTCTATAGGGATTGAGTGGCTTTTAGTGGATTTTTCTTTAAAGACCCCTTGAAATCAAAAGTGGACTTTTGTTGCTTTTATTAACACATATGGCAGTCTTTCTCTGAGGAAACGGACCAAAAATATTGATGACTTACCTTGCACTCAGGGGCATATCCAAGTTTTTGTCGAGTCAAATGCTCTCTAGAGTGAGAATGGCCCTTCCTCTACAAAATTAATCAAATAAATAATCAAGATTACAGTACAACTGCCGTAATTAACAAACCGCGAAAAGTGACACATGATTACAGTATTCTACTTGGATCTACTCCCATTGCATCAAAATTGTTGTCTTTTTTATTTATTTTTTTTGCAGCAGTTGAGCGTTAAGACCAATAACTTTTTAGGTATCTTTTTTTTTTTTTTTACAGATTTGTTTTTTTTGGGGGGGGGGGGGGCGGGGGTATGGGCTACTAAAGGGCCAATGTGAAGTTCACCAATTAAGCACTGTCTTGATTTACTGATGTTTTGGAAGTGTAGTATACATAAAGAATATGTCATGTTGTACAACATGATCTCAAAAGGCTCAACTTTTCAGTGTATGCAGTTTAGCTCCTGTTGGCAAGGCACAGGTTAGATATCAGGGTGTAGGTCAAACAGTAAATGGTTAGGTTTGTTGATGTCAGAGCTTAATAGAACAAGAGAAAGAAAGGAGTAATGAGGAAGGAGAGGAATCAACTACGGTAAAGGGGCAACGGCTAAACCATCTTTAGTTTTGATCTACACACCCAGATCTCCACACTCTTGCTATTAATAGTCACCTAGAAAAGCACTCTCATTCATCACTGACCTTTGGTGCTCTTTAGTGCCCTGTCATCCATCTCTCTCTCTCCCTCTCTTCCTTCACATTATTTCTTTTCTGAGTGATGCAATCTGCTGAAACAGGTCTGCAGATAGTGCTAATGCAGATGCTGGTATTGTTGAAGGTCTTCAAAGATCATCACTGAGCTTCCACAATTGGTGCAGCCCATCACAAATTATTTTAGATGTACACTTATTGTTAACCATAAATAATAGTAATTAAAACTACTGATGGTAATATCCCAATGTAATGTGCAGAGACTACTAAAAGTAAGCCATTTGTCGGTTGACTCCCCCCAAAAGTGTAAAACTTTGACTCTCTCGTTTTTTGGAGCGTTCCAACCAGCCAGATGCAGCAACATTGGCTCAACGAATGGCATCTGATTGGTACTGGGCTAGTGGTGGGAATTGTCAGAGGGATGGCGATAAAATATTATATCGATATCTGCATTGCAATACGTCAGCGGCAGTAAAAAAAATTACATTAGAAATAGCGTACCTTGATTCCATTGTGTTTATCATTACACAAAATCTCTTGAAGTCTAGCTGTATTGAGGATCTGTATGACATCCTTACAAATGAAACAAGTTATAGACTTATATTCTTAGCTCATTCTGAGTTTGTAATGTGGTTGAATTGGAATAACTGTGGGTTCACAGTGTTAATTTGTTACGCAGTTTTTTATTTTAGCTATAATTTTTGTCTTTTGAGGAAAATGTCTTTTGGTTTAAGCCCAAAGTATACTTCAGTCAGACGCAACCGCCAGTCGTCTGCGTACAGGACATGTGACGCAAGTTTCACAGATTGTTCGAGCACTTAAAGCGTGCGGCTCAATTTTTCTAACCACGCATACTCTAAGCGTGCAGTATGCGCATGCATCTGGAATTATTTGCATTAATTATTGGGTCCATAAGGTGGCAACACTCACAGTTGAGCCGTTGCTGTCACGAAGAAGCACTAGAAGAAGATGTAATTGCCGCTAAACATCAGGAAACGAAGTTAGAAACAACAACCGTGGATGTGCACGTCAAGAACGTGTGTGTGAGGAGGTCTGGAGTTACAGTACCTTTATTTATAAACTTGAGTCTGAAGGAATATGAAGACATCTTTATGGGTCTAAACTCTTGAAGAGAAATAATCCAGTATCTCATAGCAGTCGTAGCATGCATGAGCCAACTGCCTGTGTATTCGCGCACAGTCAAATGAATTTCGTCATGCCATATTCACTCATTTTAGTCAGTTTTACTGTGACTAAAATGTAGTGTAATTTTTGTTGATGGAAATAACTTTTTAGTTGAAGATAATTCACAAAATGACTAAAAACATGTAACCTTTTTTTTTATTTCCTCATTGAATAAGTTGTAAGAAAGGTAAGGAATGTGTATTGGTCGTGAGCCATGTAGTGTTTGAGTTTCGAATAGAGCCACAATAGCAGTATGGTGCTCTCTTAGGCTACATCCACATTAATACGAATACATTTGAAAACGGCATTTTTGTTTTCTAAACGCTTTCCATCCGTACTGCCATTTTCAAGTGTTTTCCAAAAGTTTCTCGTCCTCACTGAAAGAATGAAAACTCTTAAATCCCCTTATTGCGCTTGTGAAAAATCGACGTTCCATGTACGATCTGAAATGCAGTTGCCCTCATGTTCCTTTGCCGGACAGCAATTCAGAGGAACCTTACCATCGCCTTTGAAGGAATGCATTGTAAAGGTTGTACAAAGTAACATTTATTTGTAACAACACTATCAAAGAAAAAAAACACTACATTTTTGACATCAAAAACGCCATCCCTGTGTGGATGGAACAAAACAGAGAAAGATGCATTTTCAAACAAAAACGTATTAGTGTTGACATTGCCAAAGGGCTACTTACTACATATCTGGGTGTTTTAGGACATTTTTGGGTGTATACTCATAGATATAATCCCTAGAGACAGGCTGTTATGTCATAGTCCCGTAACACAATCTCCTTTTCTATGATTCCACCTCTTGTTTTGCTCCTCACTTTTTGTATTACACTTCCTTTTCTCCATAAAAACTGTCTCGATTTTCTGCAAGGTAAAGCAACAAGGTGGAGCAACCTCCTCCCGGCATCGAATCTCAGAGGCATGCACCAGTCTCCATAGCAACAGTATGGAAATTGTGTGTGAGAGAGAGAGAGAGACCAGGATCACACCCTGTTCAGTTCACTTTTATGGCTCAGCGGATGCCACAGTGATGATCTGCTATATTTTTGTCCCGCCAAATCATTGACCATTTTCGGAGGAGCTTATCGCAGAATGTACACAGATAATTTTGTCTTCCAAGCTTTGTTTATTATCTCTCACACATTTCTGATCTGCTAAAGGGACAGTTTAGCAAAACAATTTATTCTGTCATCAAAAGTAAATAATATGGGTATGGAACAACATGAGGGTGAGTAAATGATGACAGAATTTTCCATTTTGGGTGAACTCTCCCTTTATAGGGAGGAACGCCTGATGATTTATTCACTGCACACATATACAGACACACACATCCCCTCGATATCTCCCCATCAACATTTCTTTGAAGGCTTAATGACTGCTGCTTTCTTGGGAGTGACAGATGCACAGATATGACTAGAACATACATGTCAGATCATGAACCCTTATCACAAGATTCCCATGACCGTCCCCTTCCTCTGTTCATGTCGTACACACAGGAACGGCTTCTACCCGAAAGGATATTCTGTTATCAGACAGATATTGTTTTTGCTACCAGTGTTGAATGAGCAAAGGACATTTTTTTTCTTTATATCTTTCTTGCAACAACACTCCTTCCAATCACTGCCTCTGATGACGCAGAGCTCGCTGTAATATTCAGAGGAATGGATGCCCAATCATTTTGGGGAGGGGAGGCATGGAGTTCATCATCATGACAACATATTTGGGTGTTTGGGGATGAGGGAAGAGGTGTCTTTATTTTGTGGGGATTGAACATACAGTGGGGTCCAAAAGTCTGAGACCACTAGTGAAAATTTGTTTCAAATAAAAATTAACATTTTCTCTTTCAGTGCAATGTTGAATTGAAAAGTTAATATGACTGTAAGAATTTCTTGGTATTTGTGTCATAACATTTCTTTTGTTTTTAGTTTTTTTAAATCCTGAAACAAAATACAATTTTGTATATTTTCAGGTGTTAAGTTGAAACTTTTTTTTTTTTTTTTTTTTTTTTTTTAATTACGAATTTTTAATCCCAGTACATCCAGCCCATCCATTTTATACAGCATAACATCAATATTAGACAATCAGGCCATCTCCTTTTATTCTGATGATACAGTGTTAAAAGTTATATAAAAATGTAATCCTTCTGATCCCACAGGGGGTATTAAAGTGGGATTATATTAAGCCTTGCAGTAGTGGATTGTGGGAGTAAGTGGTAATGACACCCCGAGTGGAGTCTGATGCAGGATCAGCAGCTGTAACCTTTTGTAAAAACATGAATTGCCAAAAAAAAAATAATAATAATAATAATACAGAGGTGGATGTGCCCTTCCAATCAGAAACTGAATTTGACTGCTTTTTGTTTTCCTACTTGGAAGCAGGGTTATTATAGTTTGAATTTAGTTTTTAGTATCAATGTTATTTTCAATTTAGTTTAGTTTTCATTAGTTGTCACTCTATGTCTGTTTAGTTTGTGTATCTTAGGGCTGCCAAAGTTAATGCATTTACTAGTTTAATTGAAATATTATTACACGTTCTATTTCTCAGGGCCGTCTAGTGTTATCACTATCTATTGTCATTTTAGATAGTGATTTCGATTATATTTTAGTTAGTTTTGCAGTCAGTTTTTCCAGTAGCCTACTTTGTATTGTACTTAACGAATATGTTTCTGTGTTAGTTTTCATTAACAATCATAACACTACTCGGAACTTGATGAATGAATGCTACAACCCCTGGCAAAAATGATGGAATCACCACACTTAGAGGATGTTCACCCAGCTTTTTTACTTCGTAGCAAATAAACTAATCACAGATATGACACAAAACTATTTTTGTTTAATAGCTGAACATTCTGGCTTTGTGAAACTTCCCTCAAATAAATTAAATCACATCATTTTAATTTATGGCATATTTTTTTTCCAGATCAAGTAGAAGAATAAATTATGGAATCACACAATGTTGAGGAAAAAATTATGGAATCATAAAAAATAAAAATAAAAAATCACAATTAGTACTTTGTTGCTGCTCCTCTGGCTTTTATGATGCCCTGAATTCTTTGAGGCATGGACTTCACTAATGAAAAACAATATTCTCCATCAAGCTGGTTCCAAATTTCTTGAATAGCAGTTGACAGATCAGCTTTGCAGGATGGAGCCTTGTCATGGACCAGTTTTTTTCAATTTCCACCATAAATTTTCAATCGGATTGAGATCCGGACTGTTTGCTGGACATGTCATTGAGTTGATATTTCCTGAAGACAAGCTTTAACACTCTTTGCTCTGTGGCAAGATGCATTATCATCCTGAAAAATGACTTCCAAACCTATTTTATATCAATGGAATGAAAAAAGTGTCCAAAATTTCAGTGTACACCTGTGCATTGACTGTTGAGGTAATGATTGCCATCTCCCCTGGTCCTTTACCTGACACGCAACCCCATATCATAAACGATTGGGGAAATTTGATTGTTTTCTTCAGGCAGTCATCTTTATATGTTTCATTAGAATGGCACCAGACAAAAGTACGAGCATCATCGCCTTGTCCAATGCAGATTCGTGAATCATCACTGAATATCACTTTCATCCAATCATCCACACTCCATGATTGCTTCTCTTTATCCCACTGTAAGCCTTGTTTTCTTCTGTTTAGGTGTTAGTGCTGGTTTTCATTTGGATTTTCTATACGTAAATCCCATTTCATTCAGCCGATTTCTTACAGTTCTGTCAGAAACATTGACTCCTGTTTCCGCCCATTTGTTTTTCATTTGTTTTGTTGTGCATTTTCTATTTTCAAGGCATATTGCTTTGAGTTTTCTATCCTGACGCTTTGAAGTCTTCTTTGGTCTACCCGTATGTTTTCCTTTTATAACCTTCCCATTTTATTTATACTTGCACCAAATTTTAGACACAGCTGACTGGGAACAACCAACTTCTTTTGCCACACTCCATGTTGGATTTCCTTCTTGAAGGAGTTTTATATCCTTTCCATTGTTTCAATTGACAACTCTCTTGTTGGGGCCGTGTTTCCTTTCAATTAGCCAAGTCCAACATCTCGTTAAGGTCTGTAAGCACTCTTTTATCTGCTGACTAATTTGCATTTCTAGACTTGTGCCGGTATTTGTTTTAGAAATGCAATTTACAAGGTGATTCCATAATTTTTTCTTCTTGATCTGGGAAAAAAAGTGCCATTTATTAAAATAATTAATGTATTTGTTACTGTTTTAGTAACACCATTAAAATATATAGGTCATAATAAAGCATTGACTAATTGCTAACTAAGCATTTTGCATGACCTAATCTAAAGTGAACACTATATGCCTAATTAAACATTTATTAATGATCCACTACTCTGAAAATTTGGCCGTAAAATAACCATCTCCACAGCATCTCAATCACAAAGGCTCAAAACAGACACAAAACAAAAAAACAGACACAACACAAAAGTACAGGAATAAAAGTGAGAGAGGAAAATCCAGTTTATTAAAAGAGATCCTTTAATTGCTCAAATGCCACTTTAGCATTAAAGCTTTAAGCTTTATGAGCAGACTTGTTCTCATTATTGGCAATTAAAATGACTGTTTAATTCAGTTTTACCATTGAACCTACTATAAATATTTAATTAAATTGAATCCGATTCCAGAAGGAAAGTCCAAAAATCCCGCTACGGTCTGTGCGTGTGCTCTGGAAACAGCCAGCACGTCACCACGTTTACATGACAGCGATGAAATGGCAAAAAAAATAAAAAACATGTAACATTATATTATTGAATTTAAATTATATTTTGCCAATTCAGTGCCTATTAAACTCCATTAGTGAAAAGTGCTGAAGTGTACAAGTGACGTTGTAATGCCGTACATGTTACCTTTCCCGGCTCTGAGCCGAGAAATTGCAGGGGCGGATTTGTATCTCAGGTACCAATCAATGTAGTAAAAAGATACAAGCACAGTATTTAATGTACAAATGTCTGCAGTATGACAAAACGTCCTAAGATTTGAATGATTATTATTATTAAAATTAAAATAATTTTTTACTATGCAGTATTAATATATTTTTTGTCATAATTTCTTCCATTTCACACATCCATTTAAACCAAACTTTTTATTTTGATGGATCACTGTGTTAGTTTTTGTGTCTGTTTGACAGAAGTTTCACACTTCTGGATAAGCAGTTCGCTACTTGGTCGTTTGATTGTTACACCGTAAGAGGCTGCAATTTCATTAAATAAACAGTCTGGAATGTGCTGCGCGCTTCACATTAAATGAGCATTTCACATTCTGTCATCTAATACATAGATTACCGAAGTCATAATGTGGTGTTTTTAGCAGGTCAGTGCCTTCACACATCACTTTGAAGCGTGCAACACAAGAGAACTGGATATTTCTTAAATGAAATCACAGGCTGCTGTGGTTTAATAATCAGACTAGGACACATGTACAACACATTTACAAGATCAGCGGAAGATTTAGTGACAACTGAAACTCTCACACTGGCCCCGGGCCAAATGGCCATGCTTACTGTTGAACCATGTTAATAAATGTTTAATTAGGCATATATAGTTTTCACTTTAGATTAAGTCACGCAAAATGCTTAGCTTGCCATTAGTAAGTGCTTTATTACGACCTTTATTAAGCATTAATTGATTTAATAGTAAGTGTATCATAAACATTAATATACACATTTATTAAGCAGAAATTTGTATCCTATTCATTACATATTTCATATCTTTATTAACTATGAATTTATGCTTTCTTAATGTTCTCATAAACACTTCTTTACCACTGGTTTGCATCAACTAAAATACATCAGTTAGGTATGATTAACAAACTGTTTACTAAGGATAAAAAACATTATCAAACTGCCTATATATGAACTTATTAAACAATAATAAATCATTTGCTAAAGTGAATAGAAACAAATAAAATACTATTTATATGTAGCATATTAATGTATTAATAATGTAGGAACAATAATTTATAAATGATCAATTAACTATAAGCTAATGCTTTACAAATACTTTATACCGTGTAGTTATTATAAAGTGTTAACTTTTTATTTAACTATTTAAATTGAGTTATAGCATAGTCTTATACAGTATAAGAGAAATTATGACTGGAATCTCAGTTAGACATATGGCACATTTGATTCTCCTCAGTACTTCTTAGTGCACATAAATCTGCACTTCTGTAAAGTACAACTGATTAAAGAAGAATGGCTTAAATTGAACAGGCTCCAAGTTTACCAGAGGTAACACTAATCACCCTCATGGTGACTTCACAAAAATCACAACTATCAACCAGCTACTAAAGAACAACAACAATAGTCATAAGAATTAAAACTATATACATTTTCAAATAACATTTGTTTTTGTTTTTTTATGTTTTTTTTACATAAGTTCCCATGTTTTGACCAAACATACATCATTTATTCAAGTCAAGGGCATATGGGTATTTCACACAGCTGCAATTTTGATTTAGAAGTACAACAAAACCAAAGTTTAAAGAACGTATATATTTGAGTTATATATTTGAGTTTATCCATAATGTGACATTTCAAGTACTGTTTAATTAGGACCACTTAAATGATTTGATTAATGACAACTTTAGGATTTAGAGAGTAACGGTAACTTAATTAAAACTAGTAAGAATAGTAAAAACTTAAGCTTAAATTGAGTAAACTATTTTATTTTACAATTTGAGATAACTGTTAGTATTTATACTGTATAATGCACTAGTTGTGGAATTTGTTTGCACACATGCTTCATGTCAGTTAGAGATGCTGAATTCTGACCTATGGATTCTGAGATATCTATGCTACACTCCTGTTTCACTTTCAGGTTATAAATAAGTGTCCCGTTGCAGTGCAGTGTAGTAGTGTTGTCGGTACTTTTGTACCAGATATAAAAGCGGCACGACAAACACATTTTCTACCTGACATGATCATTGAAGTGCTCATTAGCTATAAAACTCTGGAATCTGATTCTGTAGTTACTGATTAAACATGAACTTAATTACAGAAAACTGCTTCTTAACAGTGTAATGTGAATCAAAGGTTGTGTTTTCAACCCAGGGCATTTATAAATCAATCTACTGTACAAAAACTCTTTATCAATAGAAATCAATGAAAAAAATACAACATTCAGTATATGTTAGTATTCAAACCAAGTGCTTTGGTGGGAAATGGTCATGGTGTTTCCTATATTTAGGCCTACCAGCAACCTGAAATGTGATGAATATTTTTTATATCCATTTAGACATGTTCCCTTTATAAAAGGCACACTCTTTTTAAAGAACTTTCAATGATTATTTGAAAGAATTTCACATTTAATGTGAATGAGGGTGTAAACATGAAAATGTCCATTATATAAACAGTATGTCAAGAAGCTTGTCTATGTTTACAGGCATCCAGTCAGATATTTCATTGAATGGATGAATGAATGAATGAATGAATGAATAAAAATGGAATTTAATGGTTTCATTTTCATTTTGCCTCTATATTTGCTTTGGCACAACAAATGCTGCTGAAACCATCCATCTATAATGTAAACAAAACCCTGTTTTAAAAGAACTGTTGAATATTTCTATCTTTCTGGCTGCTCTGATATTTGAGTGAATATACTCCAAATTTCTATTTTTAGTTGCAAATTTGTTAAAAGCATTATACAAATAAAATTTAAACTGACAAATAAAGGCTTAAAGTAATATAGATAGAATTAGCAATTTCACTTTCTTGGCCACATGAATATTTAATATTCTATATCATATACTGTATATATTTAGGTCATATGAATACTTAATGTTTTGTATGTTACTTATCAATCCAATCTACAGAGCTATTGAGAGGCTTGTATAAAGCGCCTGCATTCCTGTGCACAGCCCTGAGATTTAAACTCTGTCACACATGAAACGTGTTCGTGATGTTCTGACATGTGCGGCAGAGATATTCAGCAGTTTCAGCATGGACTTGTTTGCTTTGGCACTGATCAGGCTTCGGTTGTCATTGAATGAGTAAATCTTGTTTTTGACAGAAAGGATTTATGGAGATTATTATATCAACCTATTGTAATCTCTGTAGTTCAAACACTGTTTTAAAGTTTGAGTGCTTGTTGTTCTTGTAAAGGTTTATGAATTTGAAAGGATTCCTGTGTGTACTTATTCTTTTTTTCTTAATAAGGTTTCTTTTTTTCTTTTAATTTTTTATCCACTCTTTAAACAAATAAAGCATCTCTTGAATTGTTTTTTTAAAGGAATAAAAACAATTATAAAACTAAAAAAATAAAAATGTTAGTTATGCAGCTCTTGACATACAATAACTGAGCGTAGTGACCAGAGGCTGTCATGCTCTTAAAAGGATAAAAAAAAGTAGGGCTGAGTATTGAGACAGATTTCCCGATTCTATTCACAAGTTTTCGATTCTGATCTCGATTCAATGTCAATTCATATGGGTATACTTCTGTTGCAGTGTTCATTTTGCTCACATATAAAAAAAAAATCTCTCTTAGCTAATGCTCTTAATTATAAAGGAACCTTCTAGTACAATTCAAAAATCTACATTTTACCAATTATGTTTTATCATTAGTTTTTCATCAAATTGGTTACATTTTAGCTTTTGAAAAATGTTCAAATTCAGTCTGTTCCATCAGTTAATGTCTTAAAATTGCATATATTATGTTGCGTATATATTTTTACATTTTTATTGTTTACTTACATAATTTGTATTATTTACAATTATTTACATTGATATGTAGAGCATGTGTTTAATCGGTACTGTCTCTTTAAGACTAGCGGCTTTAGCCAATAAGCGCTTATAATGAGAGAAGATGTGTGTGGTTTTTTATAACATCCATGTGTAATTAGACTTAAATGTTTTTTTTGTTGTTGTTTTTTTTTTTGTATGTTTTTAATCAACAACTGACTGTTAAAAAAACAGAAAGATACATTATTCAATGACATTTGGATCTGTGGAGCTCGGAACAGGTTAAACCAAACTTTTACACCACGCAGTGAAAGGACCTCTGTGCTAATAACGTCTTTACCACTGTACTACTCAATCACTGGTGAGTGAAATCTGAACATTTACTAGCCAGTGGCTAATCATAGACATTTTTAGTCACATAGATTGAGATTTGGTTGCACATGCGAGTGATTTTCTTGCATTATTGAGGGTTGCCACATAGAGTGAAAAATCGATCTTGGGATTTCGAGTCTGAATTGATATCGAGATTGTTCAAATGAAGATCGCAATGCATCGGAAAATCTATATTTTTACCCACCCATACAAAAAAGAACCATAAAAGTGTCATATAAGTAGTCCATATGGCTTGTGTGCTATATTCCAAGTCTTCTGAAGCCAAATGATAAGTTTGTGTGATGAACTATTAAGTTATAAAGTGATAAAGTTAAGTTGTTATTCACTGATAACTTCCACCAAAGGTTGCATCGGCATTATGTGTTGAAATGTGGCCCACCAATGTTTTCTGATTAAATGAATTCTGGACTTGAACTGAGCTAGATGCATTTTTAGGGCAGGGCAAGATTATCAGTGAATAATGAGTTAAATTTCAGTCTGTTCCTAATGCAAACTAAACATATGGCTTTAGGAGACTTGGAGTACAGCGCAAAAGTCCTATGGACTACTTGTATGGCACTTTAATGATTGTTTTTTTTCTTCTTTTTATGACCTTGAATGCTGTCCGTTCACTGCAAACTCCAAGTTCCAAGTATAATATCTGACACTTTGAGGTTTGTATTATAAATCTTAAACTCAAATTTCTTCTGAAAAGGCAAATGCTTAAACAGTCAGCAGACGAGATTCACAAGTGCAATTAAAAGCTCAAAATAGAGGATCCTTTTCAGAATTTGTGCGAGCACTGAGGCCAGTTCATTTTTCCATCAATGCTGATTACCCTCAGATCATATTTTCCTCTAAATCTCTAAATACTCCCTGTGGGAAGAGTGAAATTGGCTTGTGTGCGAGTCTGTATAAATACTTTGACTTTATTTTGTTCCATTGTGAATGCAGAGGCTCTAACTAAGCCATCCATTCAGGCTACTGTACGGGCCAAACAGTGGGCCCATTGTGAGCTTTGTGGAGTCGAGTCTTCACCTCTACTAATGCCAAGTGATAGAGCTCATGAACAAATGGGGATGAAGTCATTGCTTTAAGATGAATTAGATGCAAAGTGAGGCCTGTTTTTGGTTCTACAGCTCATTTGGGCTTCTCTTTGGTCGGCTCAAGCCATAGTTCGCCCTGTGAACTAGGTCACATGGGGAAATGGAGTTGGACTGAGCAGTTCTTATGTATGGTACGGTATGTTCAACTCTCTCGTAGAGGAAATGAAAGGTTTACGGCATTTACAGAAACTGTCGAGTGCTTGTCAGGGTTCAGCCACTTCTGTTGGTTTTGTTTATATCTTTTTGTGGATGAATTCTGACACTCATGTTTTGTGTTATGTTGTGTGAACACATGGCTTTGTTTGGTTTCCATTGCCATGTGTTCTTGTCTTGTCATGTGTTGTGTGAGTGCACTTGGCTTTGTGTTTTCTCATTGTCATGTGCACTCATGTCAGTTCAGTCGTGAGTGATACCTCACCCCCCTTGTTACCTTGTTATCAGTTTATTTGCCTCACCTGCCTTCTCTTATTACCTTCCTCATTTCCTTCCCTATTTAACCTCCCTGTGTTTTCTGTCCCGTGCCAGTTCATTGTGGATGTTATCCCTGTGTAGGTGTTTGGTCTGTCTGTCTGTGCTGCTGGTGTCTGGAGATTCCTGTGCTGAGCCCGGTCCATATGGCTCCCCTTCTCCTGCCCAGCCAACCCGGTTCCTGTCTGTTTTTGGGATGTTGTTTCTTCCCTACGGTGTAGTTTTGTTTGTTTTTGTTTATTTCTTATTTAATAAAAGCCCATCACTGCAATTCTGCTCTGAGTCCTCGCCTCTCTACTCATCTCTCCTGACAGTGCTATATGGACCCAGAATACAGCCCTGATATACAGACTGGTGTTATGCTGGAGGATAGAATACCCAAAGCTGTCATCGTGGTAGTGAGAAACCGCATTTCAGCTGGATTCTTATTGTAATTACGCCAAATTTAATAATAGCCAAATAATATTTTTTGCTCAGTTCCTTCCTTCAGTGTAAGTCGAAATAGTAAATCTGATTGTTTAGAACAGTAATGGCGCACATCTCCTCAACAAGTTGTACTATTTTTATTTAAATGTTTTTAGCACAAGAAGTCTCTTGTTTGTCTTGTTGCTTGTCCCAATTGTCCCAAAAGTACATTTTCACAATTCCTATTCACAGGTTCCTCCATAGTTAAGTGATTGTGTATATAAATAACTACACAAGCACTTTATTAGAGGGTAAAAGAGTTCAGCCAAAAGAGCGTGTGTTGTTCATTCCGCACGCTACACCTCTGTCAGCACCTCCGATGAGCTTAGACTCGTCCGAGGCGATTACATTTCAGGGAAAACCTGTCCCTCTCCCCTCACCGTGTCTTTGGGAGTCTTCTATGGAATATGATTTATTTGTGTTGTGTGTGCGAACTATGTATTCTTGGAGACACAGCCACCATCAAAGTTTATTGGTTTTTTAAATCAGATTTGTGGCTTTAATTGTGCATTGGAATGAAGATATTTGTTCTGCAGTTTAATTGTTTTTCAGATGTACTGGTTGCAAAAAGATCTACTGTAAACAAAAACACAGTGTTGTTTTTAGCATTGTGATGTCATTTAATAGAGGGATTTTACTATAGTTTAAATAACCAGTCATCAAATTTCTCATTGCACTGTTCCAGAACAAATAAAAAGCAGGAATGTCTCTCACTGCGTTTCTAAACAAAAACTCTTAAATCACTTTCGTCTGCTTTTAATGTGGTCGGCGAATGGAGGCAATTTCAAATCCAACTTCAGCTGTGCCTGTTTGCTTTAGATTGGCTTTGAAGATCACGTGCCAGGCCCTGTGCCTGTTGATTTTAAATCCGCCATCATAATTGGCTTCATATGAAATGCTGCGAGAGATAACATGCTTACCATAAACTCGATTTCACTGATGAAAAGCTATCTCCTCAGCTTAGTTTCACCCTAATCAAGCTACATTGCTGGGCATTTACTGTACATCCAAAATGCACAGCTCTAATGGTTGTGGCTGTCTAGTATGACATATAAACCTTAATATACAGTACTGTGCAAAAGTCTTAGGCACATAAGATGTCACAAAGCATTTGTCTTAAGATGGTTATTTATATCTTCAGCTTTAGTGTGTCAATAGGAAATATAAATGTAGAAGAAAAGAAGCTTGGAACATCCTATCAGCCAACAACCAAGAAAAACTGTGTCCAGGTGTACCTAGGAGAATTGGTGCTGTTCTGAAGGCAAAGGTGGTCACACCGAATATTGATTTAGCTTTTATCATGTTTACTGGACTTTGTGTGACATTAAGTGATAAATGAAAACTATTTTGTCATTATTTATGAAGACATCCTCACTATGCAACATTTTTCCCAAGTGCCTAAAACTTTTGCACAGTACTGTATGTGTATGTGTTTCTTCATCATTTACTTGTCCTAGTCATTCCAAACCTGTATGACTTTCTTCCCTGGAAAACAAAAAGTACAGTTCGAAAGAATATTTTGGCTATCCTGAATCAGAACGGGGACATTCAACCTCCAAAATGACAAAAACGGCACCATACGATTATCATAAAAATAGTCCAAGACTTCTGAAGCCTTTGGCAGACCAAAATGAAATTGATTTCAAAACAGGTATGGACTGCAAACATGGTGGTCAAAGGCCATTGGTTTTTGCATGACTTGTTATGACCACTCACTATTGATGTCAATGGGTGCCATAAAGTTGAACTATTCCTTTAATGCTGTATTTGAGTAAGCACATTATTCTAGATGTTCAGTTGATTTGATGGACACTGCCCTGAATAGTTTAAATTAAAGATTTATGTTGTATCTTGGTAAACTGAACTCTCATTCTCTTGTAAACATGCTTGCTTTCCCTATAAGGTCTTAAAAATGGTTTGAAATTGTGACCCATTGGGGAGAAATGACTGAAACCAAAACTCTTTATTGTGGTAAAAGTCTCATTCTCACATTCAGTTTCATCTTCCCTGTTCCCAGTTCACATCCTTCTTCATTTGAACACAAGACCACCACTAAAATGTTTAGGGCTCAGGGGCAAAATTTTAATGGGTGTGTTTCCTCTCTTCTGGTCCTAATGAGTAGGCTATATTACTGAGGACCTCACAGGGCAAAAGACAAATAAAACAAATAAAAACATAATAATTGTACATTAGAACTAAATACACATTCAGATACAACATTGTCTAAAGGTGTCATTTTAGCTATCATTGACTCTGTGAAGTACTTGGCGCCATCTACTGGTGGCCATATGTAATTGGAGTGAATGATCCTCTCTGCCCGTATTTGGATGACTTCCACCTCTGGTTGCAGCGATCTGAATCCTAATACGATTGGTTTAGTGTTCCATGACACTGAACAATGTACTAGATCATTTCTGATGAAGTCATCTGATCCAGGAAAGCTAACATATTTTTAATGTGCTGTGAACACATTGTGCTTTGTATGGACTATCTAATGATCTATAAATCTGATTAGGTTGGGTGTTGGCTCGTTTTAAAGATACTAGCCTCCTCTTAGTAATGGTATGTGATATTTTATGTTCCGTTTTTTCTTCTTTGTTCTAAGTGAAAACGTGGCTTATAAGCAGTTTACATGTAACATGTATGTCAAAGACATATACTTTGCTATTACTCGCTATATTTTTGTCTGTGAGTAAAACAAATAAACTGGTTGAATTGTACTCGTTATGAGATTTCCAATGACATATGGCACATGACCATTTGATCAGTGTGATGTTTTTACCGATAACAATAATATATACAGTGCAAAGTTATTAATAAATGACCAAAACGGAAAAACTTTCTTCAAATTTCAAAGCACTTATTCAGCTTTGGTCATAATGCCTACATGCATTGTAAGGTACAGCTTCTAAGCTTTAAAACGATACCTATTTTGTGGGCCAATCTGAGTTTAGGGTTAACTTTAAGTTGGCACTAGACTATTGCCAAAGTAATTGAAACCAAAAAAGTTGGAAAATAAAACGATTAAATATTCAATATCTGCTGATAATGATAAATTAAGAAATTGCTAAAATCGTCTGATAACTGATATTGTCCCGAATATATTGTGCATGATATTTTCAAAATCAACTAGTCTGTGAATTGTCTGAATGACTAGTCAGTCTTAAGTCAACCATGTATAATTAGGTTGGTTTAGAATCATAGCAGTTATATTGCAATACATGTGTAGAGAAATTCCATAGGGTAACTATCAGATATTCATAAAAAAAGGTTTGTAACCATAACCTCGTATTGTTCAAAGCTATTGTCCTCAAAAACCTAGAGCTACAGATCGTACATAACAACTGCAGCATTTCTCGCAGCAGGAATTTTGAAGTCTGACAGTAATTATCTTTGGAATCTATCGTTGGAGGCAGTGAATTTTGTTACAAAAGACATGTTAAAATACTTCTAGATTACTCATTTGTTGACTCCACTAACCAACCATTAAAAACTATTAATTAGAAAATAATTCACTCATTTCACCACTTCTGTTGTTTACCACTCCACAGTTATCAGCACACATGCTTCAAATGTTAGTGTGAAAGAGGACTTTTGGGACTTGGGTTATCATGCCTACTGAGGGTACTTGGAATGACTCCTAACTGAAGACCATTTGCTGTGATTTAAAAAAACACTTGGCTGGCAAAGCATTCTTAAACTTGTAATGAGGCAGTTAGTGGCCTGTTAGTGACCCTGCAGCAGTCTAGAGGGGTTGTTAACAGTAGCTGGGTGGGTGTGAAGGTAATGACTATGTTTTTATGTTGTCGGCTAGACATACTCTGCCATTTTCATTGACCTTTTAATCACAAACATTGTGCATATGTTTGCAGTTACACTGGACCAATTACGTACATCGTCCTCTCTATAACCCCCTTCAGACTTTGACCCTTGTCTGGCGTCAGCACGTGCCAATTGTTGTCCCTCCGTCCATGTCTTTGAATATGATTTTGAAATTATCTTGTAAATCAGCAAACTGGGTGTTTAGCCAAAAGAACCGTGACCAGTAATGCTCAGATTTCATCTATGAGGTTAAAGTTCAGTTGGTGGAGGTGTTCCTCAGCACTGAAGACTTTGAATGTTTAGATTCAATACATTTTAATGACCTCAATATGTCAAAAAATCTAGGAATTTGCCCCACTAACTTTGTCAATATTGAAAAATGAACCATTAGTGAACACTTCTCGGTATATGCACTTTTACATGCATCCCATTCCCAATAACTGGCCCAAAACCAATGGGAAAAAAACTGTTATTGCAGGGTCAGTCCAATGCATTGGAAGTTATAAAGTTCACTTACTGTACATCCACATCTACGCAAACAAACAAAAAAGTCATGAGTTGGCTATTAACTCAACCCAGATGAATGGCTAATCCTGTTTAGTTATCTATAGAATGCCTAAAATACGACGTTTTGGCCTTATTTTTGCTTGGCTGGCAAAATTATGCATGCTTACACAACAGATTTATACATCACACATTTAAGGGTCTGCATAACATTACTTTCTGGAGCTTTGTTGAGATCAGGAAGGTGTTGTTTAAAGGAATTGTTCACCCAAAAATGAAAATTCTGTAATTATTTTATGTCTTGGGGTTGGTAAGAGAACTTCTCCATGCATCTATCTCTCGTATAGCCCCGGGAATCCCATTCCTCTATAAGCTCACCACTTTTGCCAATCGGGTCTCTGTGTTCGACATGGGAATCTGTGGACCACAGGGAGAAGCAATTAGGTGTTTAATAGGCCAGAGCAGGGACGCCAAAGGCCTAATTTTACAGCGTGGCCTGAATCTGTACATGTTTGTTTTAAATGGACACACTTATAGCTTTTGTCTTGCCACTGATTTCAAGGAGAGAGGACTATTCACAACGGGACAGAGCAGCTTTATGAGTCATGCCAATGTAACCGATCTAACTGGCATCATATTTGTCTTAATGCCAAGTTAAAAAAAAGCCCAACTTTTAAGAATGTGTCTTGAGACACCTGCATTCTGTTCCATTTTGTTGTGCTCCATCTAGCTGTTTTCAAATGCAAGAACACATCTCATGTTAACGGCCTCTTAGAAACCAGTCTGATCAGGATTGAGTGAACCCAAAACCAGCCTAATTATGCAATGCTTCCTGAAGACTGATAGGTCATTCAGGCAACCCAGTGAGTAGTTGATTTTGAAACAATGTAGTTTTGCACATCCCTATAAATTTTGTGTTCCACCGTGGTCTTTTGCCTGTGGGCCAAAGCAAAAACAAATGTGGTTGTCTTACTATTTTTGGTTTAAAATTTGATCCTCAGTAGTTTTTATCTGGAATTGTTGTGCTGGAAATGAGCAAAGGCAGCTGCCAAATGATTAAAAAATTAGACCCTAAATGTGATAAGAACATGACTCTGTATTATGGTAAACTGTGATACAAATTTTCAGATAGATTGCTCTTTCAAGGACACCGTGTACAGCAAATAAAGGCTTCTTTTGCCTTCGGAAGGTTGAGGACAACAACAGATTTGTGCTCTCAGCAAACATGGGGAGGTTCAGCTGTCCATTTCATACCTGGGTCGACCATCTGCCATGGGAACAGGACGTTCAAATGCTGTTGGAAGGAGTTGCCCTTCAGGAGACTGATCTGAGAACAGTTTTACTATTTCTCCAACACAATCAATCTTTGAGGATTTGGCTTTGAGGCTGGTCCTAAAGCAGAACCCTGTAGTTCCTTTAGGCAACAAGAATACAGCCCCAAAACATGGCTCAGTCCTGGATACTGAAATTTCGATGAAATGGCCAAACCTCGTGGTCATCAATAAGCACCCATTGGGTCTCACAGACCAATTGCTGTGAAATGTGTGCATGATGTACCTCTGCCATGAAAAAAAGACATCCCTCCCAATCCGGCCAAAGCAAGTTATTTTCCAAACGCCATCATGAGTTGCCCAAAGCTTTTTGCTTTAATTGTGCTACAGAGTGCCATTGTTGAAAGCTGGGTGTATGAACCATGTACCATGTTATTAGCAATCAGACCTATAAACCAAAGCATCAAACCATTGGCTTCTAGTTTGTGAGCCATTTGGGATTTGATTTATAATTTGGTCAGTATACAGCCCAATGGCTAATGTATCACAGTGCTCTGCTAGGCTTTCATAATTGTAATAAACGTGATCGTCACTATGAAAAAAAGACCTCAGTCTGTCACCAACACCATTATTCACTTTGTCACTGCTTCTTGTTTTTAAAATAAAGGCCTCCTTTATAAAGGCCTGTTGGGAGTAACGTGGGTTGCAGGATGTGTTTTTGGGAAGGAAGGTGCAGTGATTCTGAAAAGCTTGTTTACTCTCATTACTTTGAATGTCGAATTTAACTAAATGCAAAACAACTTTGCTTAAGCAAAGAGCCAAAGAGTGACAGTTTAAGGTTGTTGTCAAGGTGCCAGTTTATTCTTCATATGACTAAAGTTGCTCATTTGGATATATTTGATCATGGGATGAATTAGTACTTCACAATAAATCGAATGAATAATCGCAATTACAATTACAACAGCCACAATTAACTAATCGTGAAAACTGTCAATTATAGCTGTCTATGTAGGTCTTCTCATGTTACATAAAATATTTCGATGTAATTTTCTATGTAATGTGTTTTTGCAGTGGTTGAGCATTGTTACCAATCACAATCTTCATTAACTGATAGAACAGCTATAAAGTGATTCAGAAACCATTCAAATTTTTGGGATGTATAGCCTACATAAAAATTATATACCCAAAATAAGTATTTTAATGTAATTAATTATAATAATCGAAATTACAATATCAAGGAATAATCGACAATTATGATTTTTTGTTATAATCATGCAGCCCAAGGATAAATGTGTTAAATCTGTTGATCACCTCAGATTGAAAAGTATTTTAAGCAGTTTCAACAGTGTCCTGCGATGTGACATGCTATAACCCCAATTTAGAAAAAGTTGGGACAGTATGAAAAATGCTAATAAAAATAAAAAGGAGTGATTTGTAAATTATATTCACCCTTTGCTATATTGAAAGGACTGCAACTAAACATTATATGATGTTTTACCTTGTGAATTTCATTGTTTTTTTTATTTATTTTTTATGTACAGTAATTTCAAATCAGATAATTGCAACACAATCCAAAAACGTTGGGACAGTCGAGTGTTTACCACTGTGAAACATCACCATTTCTTCTAATAACACTTATTAAGCATTTGGGCACTGAAGACACAAGTTTGTTAAGTTTATAAAGTGGAATTTTCCCCCATTCATCCATTATGCAGGTCTTCAGCTGAACAATTGTATGGGGTCTTTGTTGCCACATTCTCAATTGGAGATGGTCAGGACTGCAGGCAGGCCAATCTAGCACCCGCACTCTCTGCTTATTTGGCCAGTATGTGGTTTGAAGTTGTCCTGCTGAAAATGCCGGGACATCCCTGGAAAAGACGGTGCTGGGTGGCAGTATATGCTGCTCCAAAACTTTTACATATTTGTCTGTTTTAATGGTACCCTCACAGCTGTGCGTATTACCCATGCTATGGGCACTGACACAACCCTGGCCCATACAGACATTGACTTCTGGACCTGACGCTCAGGGCTGACCCATTGGTTTGTGGGGCCCTAGGCGAAATTCTGAAACATGTAACACATGTGAAATTAAAATTATGCAATAAACATTAACTAAACTACAAATATAACACGCAACACCACAATGTATGTAACTGATATTAAAAATAAGAAGAAACAACTATTTCCATAAAATATTATGAAATATGATGGGTCGTGCAGGGAATTGTGGGAACACCCGATTATTGTTTTTTACTGTCATTTTGACAATAAATTACTGTAAAAAGTACATGTACTCTCTTGTTAAACAATGTAAATTTTTACCATTAATTATACAGGAAAATCATACTTTTTACCTCAAAAAAATGTAATTTTATTGTAAAAACTACTGTATTGTCTTTCAAAATATATACATTTTTACTGTACATTTTACAGTTAATACTCGTTAGTCAATTAAAGTTTTTTTCTGTAGCATTTTTTACAGTCTTTTACCGTTAAAATTACAGACATTTTATTTACAGTGTAGTTTTAGATAGTATTAATTGTATAGGACACTGTTGACAATGCTTGAAATTCTGCTGAAAATGCTTGAAATGTTTATTTAGAGCAACAAAATCAATGAAAAAAAAAAAAAGTTGGCCAGAATGTGTGCAAAAGTGAATAAAAGTTAAAACATCAGGGAAAATAAGGTAACTACAGCAATGTATAATTATTTATAAATAAAATTACATATTTTAAATAGGGCCTATTAACACAACACCTCGCCTGTATTGCATGTAGGACGGGCCAGCCCTGCTGACGCTAATAACAGCTTGGATGGTCCTTTTCCTCTTTGGCCCAGAGAACACGACGGCTGTGTTTTTCAAAAACTATTTGAAATGTGGACTCATCGGACCAAAAAACCTGGTTCCACTGATCTACTTTCCATCTAAGAAGAGACTGAGCCCAGAGAAGTCGGCAGCGTTTCTGGACAGTGATGATGTAGGGCTTCTTCTTTGCATATTAAAGTCTTAACTTGCATCTGTGTATGTAGTGGCGAGTGGTGTTGACTAACAAAGGTTTCCTAAAGTTATCCCAAGCCCATGTTCATGAAATCCATTATAGATGAATGCCATTTTTTTTCTCCCAAATTTGAAATGCCCAAGTCCTTATGGTGGAGTAGTGTCTCGCCTCAATCCAGGTGGGGAGGACGAATCTCAGTTGCCTCCGCGTATTTATCACATGGCTTGAGCACGTTACCATGGAGACATAGCGTGCGTGGAGGCTTCATGCTGTTCTCTGCCGCGTCCACGCACAACTCACCACGCGCCCCACCGAGAGCAAGAACCACATTATAGTGACCACTAGGAGGATACCCCATGTAACTCTACCCTCCCTAGCAACCGGGCTAATTTGGTTGCTTAGGAAGCCTGGCTGGAATCACTCAGCATGCTCTGGATTCGAACTCACGGCTCCAGGGGTGGTAGTCAGCGTCTTTACTCGCTGAGCTACCCAGGCCCCTGATGAATGCCGTTTTTTAAGACAGTGACGTCTGAGGGATCAGAAATCACGCGCATTCCGAAGTGGTTTTTGTCTTGCCCTTTACGCACCGAGATTTGACCAGATTCCTTGAATCTTTTAACTGTATCGTGCACTATAGAGGGTGAAATGCCCAAAATACTTCCAAATTGTCTTTGGGGAACATTGTTCTCAAAGTGCTGGATTATTTGCTGAAGCATCTGTTGGCAAATTGACAAGTCTCGAGTGATCCTTGCTCTTGAAGGACTAGACTGTTTTTGGAGGCTCCTTATATATTATGACACGATTGCCTCACCTGTTTAATATCTCCTGTTTCACATCGCCTTGTTATTTCAACTCATCATATTGTTATTAGTCTTAAATTGCCCCTGTCTCAACTTTTTTGGAGAGTGTTGCAATCATCTGATTTGAAATTACTGTACATAAAAAAACAAAACAATGAAATTCACAAGTTAAAACATCACATAATATGTAGTTGTAGTGTTTTCGATTTAGCAAAGGGTGAATATAATTTACAAATAACTCCTTTTTGTTTTTATTAGCATTTTTCATACTGTCCAAACTTTTTCTGAATTGGGTTTGTATAATTTTCCTAAAACTTTTTAAAACAAAATATATATAATTTCCCCTGTAATTATTATACATGCAGTGTTTACAACTTGATATTAATTACTAGTTAATTAATACTGAGATACGACATGAAATATTTGTACTTAATTTGTACTAAAAATGCATTCATCACACCGAAGGACCATTTTAAAATGAACTAGTGAAGGTAAAAGGGTGATTAGAAATGTGTGAAGAACTTAAAAAGTAATGGTTATCTGTTAAAGGATCTCCAATCAAGCTGTGTGTATTTAGGATACATAGCCTTATTAAGACAAAAGAGTTAGCCAATTTATTTCAAAAACCTTAAAAATTACATTTACATCACCATCATTTCCATCACAGAATTCTATTAAACGCAATAAAGAATTTGAGATGTGCTCAGAAAAAATGATCAAAATAACATAAATCTCCTGTGGTGCATGTACGTACACTGTTGGGCATTGTTAGTAGACAAATTGAAAAAAAGAAAACAATAGTAAGAGTGTGAAAAAACAAGACTTGTACAGGCTTGTTGTATTCATTTTGTAATTAAAAATGCAAAGTTGTCATGTCACATTGAGTAAGCTTCTTCTGGGACTGTGATAAACCTCTTGCTGACTCAGTTAAGTCAAACATTAGTCATGCCTACTAATAATTCACTTGATTTCCTCACTCTGTCTAATGCCAGCTGTTTTTCCCTGTGTGCTGTTCCTGAAAGAGGTGAACAAATATGACATGGAAGTAAACACTTGCCATACTTTTAAAGGCTGACTTTGTCCCTCTAGTTATCTGTTCTGATCCGATTTGCTGACATACGCTGGCCTTCAGCCACGGTTATCAGTAGATATTCTTTATCTGTACAGTGTGCTTCAGTTATACAAACCCAGGCTAGCCTGTTTTCGCTCTACAGTTCCGCATTTTCCTCAGTGTGGGGGGTCTGACTTAATCTGTCGACAGGTCGGCGTGAGGTTAAGACCCATTACCACAAACTCGACAACCACACAGTGATTTTACACAGTTAAGATTGTCATATCGCATCCGAGTGCATTATGTCACTGAACTTACAGTGACCCACAAGTTCAAACTGAGTTTTCGTCAAAATCATCGGATCACCCGAAACACATCTTAATACTAGGTGTAAACGGGTCTGAACAAAACAAAATGGTTCTGCTGTGACTTTATCCTCTCTTTTACCCCCATTCCGTCTCTGTGATAATCACTTGCTCTCTTACTCCAGACGAGCTGAAGAGTTGCTCCCGCTTTGGGATTCAGCTCTGACAGACTGATGTGCGCCCCAAATAATCCTGTCACATGGATGTGTGTCTGGCGATTGCCAGATTAGAAGTAGATTCCTGCTTTGGCCCAGAAAAGACGAGGGCTCAGGAAGCTTTGCAGGGTTTATAGAGCTGTTAGACTGATCGATGATGGTGGACAACATGATAAACTTGCACCGTACCACAGGGCCTTTGCACAAAATAAGACACAGGTTTGCTCATGGGGCGTTTAACACATGAAATTGAAACCTTTTAAAATTTGGTAGCTTGGCCCGTGAGGAAAATGCAGTCCAGAGGAATGTAGTCATCCACTCTGTCTGACTCTTCTCCCTTACCATCATGCTTCTCTTCAGGTATCTGCTTACAGTGAGTTGTTATCACAGGTGAAGCCCATGCTTGCTTCAGGCCTGTAATGTGTGTTGATATCCTCCGTGGAACGGTTAGAATGTGTAAGCAAAAACAGAATGCCTCTCTCCTCATCTGAATGAACACAATCCTCAAACGCATTGATCAAGTTTCACTGTCACAGAATAAATTGCTGAAAAGAAGCCTGAGTAACCTTTTGAATGACTACAAGGTATTTGATCTACAAATCAGTGTTATAATTAATTCATAATAGATTTTGTGCTGTATGCTTGTGTGATTAAGCCTAGACTCTTATGCTTTTACAGAATAAATTTTTCCACTGCATATTTATCTGGCTAATCAACCATTGTAAACTATTACCTATATTTCTGAATGCAGCAAAGTCATGCACTCACTGGCTGGAATCATATTCTTTTAAATCCTCTCTTGACCTAAATTTAGATCTGGCCTATATGGAGATGATGTTAGTATCTGTGGCTATTTCTGCTGCCTGGCATAGTTTCAAATAAGAGAGAATTTCAACTAGATGTCACTGATCACTCATAGAATGTCTGTTCTGAATGTACTTTTTCAGCCAACTTGTGACCTAAGACTTGTTCATGTCTCTAGGAGTGGGTTGGTGAAAGGTAGCCTGCTACATTTGTGCAAAACTACACCACATCCATCAAGACAACTGATGCTATGCTCCCAAAGTGTCACATGTCAGCATCTTTAACCCTCACACACTTCACCATTCAACCTTCGCACAAATGTAACCTTGTTTTGGTGCTTTAATTAAGCAATAGCCATGAGAGGCTGTGTGCTACAGTAATTTTACCACGTTAAGAGGTGTTAGTTGGTTTAGACACAGCTTTAGTTGTCATTTTGTGTGTACTGCACACAAAAATGGCAAGAGCTTTTTCGAAATGGCAATATCCAGTTGGCTGTTTGGCTGGCAAGAGCGCTTCCGAATTAGAACTAAGTTTGCAAGGTTTGTGGCAACACATATTTGAAGGTTATTCTGTAATTTTGTAGAGACATTTGACAGCAACTAAACAAGATATCCTTCATCACAGCAGCACATTTCGCAGAGACTACAGATAAAGCGCAACAGTCTGGTTCCGGAAGTAAAAATCCCATTAATTGATTCCATCGACGAATTGATTTTCAATGCTAACTTAAACAATTTTAAAGACAGACCTACCATGAGCTCTGAGGTTGTTCATCGATGGTATATGCTTTCGTTAAAGCCATCCATCTGCGTTATTTCAACTTCATTGTTTTAAAATTGTCTTTAATAGCAGAATTCCTGTTGAACAACTGCATTACCTCTGGTCTAGCAGAGGAAGCTTTACCAATCAGAGAACCGCAGCCAACAAAGCCCGGAAGCGACTGCCCACTCCAGTGACGCACTCTAAATGATGCCAATGAGTCAGTCTCCCCGCACTCTCAAACTACTTATATATTTGTGTATATCTTAATATTTCGCTATAAACGTAAACTATTGTCTCTATACTTCAGTGCCCTCATGAAAGACGTTAAGTACACAGACTTGTATCTTTGTCTTTTTGTCGGATTTTCAAGTTTTCTTTTTGCCTTAAAACAATGTTGTGTTGTGATTCACCTCAGAGCTGGTTGGTTTGGTTCATGCTTTACAACTCTTTTATGATTTTATGAAAATTCTGTGGGGAAAAATGAATGGGAAAAATACTTCCGGAACCCAGACAGCTGAAAAAGTGGCCGGGAACTGTTGTCACAATATAATCATATTAAAGTAACATAATTTTACCAACTAATATAGTTTATTAGTCTAACTATAGGTTGTTTACAGTTGTCAGTGTTTTGTAGCAACATGCTTCAATAAAGGAATAGTTCACCCAAAAATGAAAATTCTCTCATCATTCACTTACCCTGATGCCATCCCAGATGTCTTTCTTGAGCAGAACACAAATAAAGATATTTAGAAGAAGATAGAGCTCTGTCAGGTCCTTATAATGGAAGTACATGGGTGCCAACACTCTGATGGTCCAAAAGTCATATTTAGGCAACATGAAAGTAATCCACATGACTCCAGTCAATCAATTAATGTCTTCTGAAGCAAATCGATATGTTTATGTAAAAAATAAATCGATAATTAAAACGTTATTAACTTTTAAAAAAGTGCTTCCTGCCAGCAGCTGACGCGACGTGTGACGCAAGCACATTGGTGAGTTCACGCGAGAATTCGGAAGCGGCGCTTGTTTACAACAGAAGAAGGAACGTCACGCAAGAGTTTGGCCATTTCAAACTGCATCAGAGCCCTGGATGGAAGCGCTGATTTAAAGTTAAAAACATTTTAATTATCGACTTGTTTCTTACATAAACCTATCGATTAGCTTCAGAAGACATTCACTGATCAACTGGAGTCACATGGATTACTTTTATGCTGCCTAAATGTGACTTTTGGACCGTCAGAGTGCTGGCACCCGTGTACTTCCATTATAAGGACCTGACTGAGCTCTAACTTCTTCTAAAAATCTTAATTTGTGTTCTGCTGAAGAAAGACAGTCATACACATCTAGGATGGCATCAGGGTATGTGAATAATGAGAGAATTGGCATTCTGGGGTGAACTATTCCTTTATTTAATTTATGCAGGGTCACAGGTCGTCTATTTACCAACGGCTTCAAAACCTGGCTTATCAAATCAGAATTTAGAGCCAAAACACTATCAGTTTTAATATTAGTTTCACCATATACAGTAGGTTAGTAGATTGTTTCAGGCAAGACATTGGTTTCAGTTGCCAATCTGAGGACAGCTTTTTTTTTTTTTAATAATTATTATTAATAGCTATATTTAAGACCTAGAAATAAGGAAGGCCTTATATGAGTAGATGTCTAAAACCAAATTTCCTTTTTTTTTTTTTTTTTTTTTTTTGCTAAGTTCTATAAAAGGGAAATTATATAGTTTGAATGCACAGGAAATGTGTGGTTGTCAGACCGTGAATGGGAGAGGCAGGAAGATAGCAGCCAAGTAAGTTTAGAAATATACCGTGAGGCTTTACTGTGGACCTGTGCCAAGTGTGCTTGAACTGAAGCCAATCCACTGCCTGTGCATATGTATAATAAATTATAATGTCATATGCTTCATAGGAAACAAGTACAAGAATCAGTTTTCCATTAATCATGTAGTTTATCTTAGAACTGTGAGACATCAAGGGTCTTGGTGACCATAGATAACCATTTATCATTGGTTATGCATCTCTCAACCGTGGGCATCCCTTTATCTACCCTAAAAAGGCTTCACTTTTCCCAAAGTCTTCGCGCCTCCGAGTTCCTCCGGCATGCCGGCAGCTGTCAAGTCTACCACTCTGAGACCAGTCAGCAATAGCCGGCTCAGCGAGTTTGCATGCGTGTGTGTCTTTGTATCAGCCGAGTCTTGTGGTTTGCCTAATGCATACATCACCCTGCCCTACCCCTCCCACAAGCCTGTGCATGTCCACCTGTCTGTCCTGCTTTGGGTGGGCGTAGCCGTGTAACCTGTCAGCTGTTGCTGATAGATGCAGTGGTGTGGTTCAGATGGAGGCTAATTAAAAGGCTTGTATGTAGGCCACCTCTGGGAATGACACCCTCTGTCATCACACCACACGGTTTTTTTCACGTCCTCTGTCATTCCGCACCACAAGTAGGCAGTTGGGAATGTGCTTCCGTGGCCAACGCTACTCCTTCGGCTAATGTTTGGTGTGGAACAGGGTCAAAATACTCAAAAAATGCCCCTAAAAGTGACAAAAATGGCACAGATATTTAAAATAAGAAATATGCCCCTCATTTTTAATTAATTTTTTATCATTCTATGTACAGTACACTGGTGAGGAGACCAGAGGGCATTTTTTAATGGATGTCTATGAAGGAGATGCTTCAGTGTGCTGAATAAACTGCTTTTGTGAGGAAAACAGCTCATCATTTAATGAACTGACCACCTGTCCACTAATCTTCAACATGTTTTAAATTAAACAATCCTTTCGGAATGAACTATGTGTTAAGTTTACGATAAAATTGGTATTTTATAAGAGAAGACACAAACCGTTTGTGTCAGTTTACGGCTCTCCCCATTCATTTGTATGGTATCTGCAAACGGTGACTTGCTGTCATAACACGCTAGTTGAACATTATGCTCTCTCCAATGATAGAGGTTGTTCTCTCAGTAAATAAAACAATCTCTGTTATGCTACCACGTTGATTGGCAACCACAAATTCCTAAATTGTGAAAAAATACTTAATTCAGTTGTGGACATTGGTTCCACACAATGAAAGTTTCTTTGATATTAAATTGAAATGTAGGCTCTACTCCAATATTTTGTGTAGCGAAAACCTAAATTAATTGAGTTAACCTAACTTCAACATTTCAATTGTTCGATTTTAAATACTTTGACCGGAAAACCAACAAGTTGACTTAGGTTTTAGAGGGGATGTCACCAGGGTTACAACATGGTGCTAAAATGTGCGTGGCGTATGACGTCCATATAACCACCAGTCAGTGGCAATCTACCACTGTGGTGGGGTTGTTGGGTGGTTGTCACAGTGATCCTTGCATCCCTATTTATGATTAATTTAACTGTTTATCATATTGCTGTTGCTGCCGTTTTATGAAAGTGATTTGGGCCACTAGAGGCAGTGCTTTACAGTGATTTTACCACAGTTAAGGGGGCTTTTGTATTTGATATTGATTTTATTGTTAACAGCCACTGATCGAGTATTTACTGCAGATTGAGAATTCAGGTGCAATATTTATAACATAAATGGATGACGCACTGTTTTTTTATTTATTTATATATATATATATATATAGTTAGAAAGAAAATAGAGGTAAAATGCGTTGAAAATCACTTTCAGAGAACTAATATGGCCCTTTATTGAAAAAGCTATTTCTGACACTGGTGTGGAAGCTGTGATTGTCCTTCATATTACAGCATGAACATGGCTCCTGGCTGTGATTAGAGATATCCTTCTGACTGCAATCAGTATCAGAGAGAAATCAGATCCAAGATCATCAAATTCTGAGATGCTGTGTTCAAACAGGTCCAGAGCACACATGTTGTAGATCTGTTGTAGATCTTTTTGTCTAGGTTGAGACCTGGCACCTAACAGCATTTGTGCTTGTTAAAGTAAAACCAGTTTGTGTTAATCTGGTGGCACTTGTTCTGCTGTAAATTTGATTGTTGCGATCACGTGAACAACCTGAGAGTGAAAGTCTTTCAGCTTATATGCTCTTTTCTGGACCCTAGTGAGCTGCCTACTTAGACAGCATTTTAATGGATCGTTGGCAGTAGTAATCTGATTAAAAGGTAATTAGTTATTGTAATTTAATAATAACTTTGAAGTACATTACTAAAGTTACACATATTACTTAAATAATATGATTCATGTATAATACATTAATGAATTTACAGAATTGTGTGGTGTTAAGTGTATGACTTGTGTGCGAAAAAGAAGTGATGCTGTGCTGTTGGCGATATTTGAGTCACGCATACTGTGTCGTAGCAGCACACAGAAAACCAAAGTATACTTTGGCCTTTAGAAGGTACAGTAGCTGCCTATGTAGCAATAGCAAAACAGCTCACTAGATTTTGGAACTTAGCCGTTTTGATGTTTAGCCTATGATGGCTCGGTTTCTTGTAAACAAGCTTGTTTGTAATTTATGAATTGTATCTCAAAGTAGTGTTGGCTCCTACCGTTAGTAAAACCATAAAATTCCAGTTAACAGATCTTAAACTCCAGTTAAGAAATATGAGTGCATCGGAATACAGGCATTACCTTGATGAAAATGAAACCTAGATTCTGTCTCTTATTGGTTCTTTTGGGTCTTATCGTCAAATCGATACATTCTTTTGCTACTAATGAACCGATATGCTTCTTTTGTGTTCAGTGCAGCATCACTGAATGCTTTGACTGTTATGTTTTGTCGCTTACAGCAGAATGTGGGGGACTTGAGAAGTGGGGGTTGTCTGGGGTCTCAGTTCAGCTTCAGTCAGCGAATGTGACTGCCCGTAGGGTAAATGTAACCTAATTTGTCATGGTTGTCAGAGCGATCATGTCACCACTGTCAGCGTCACAGACAACAATTGTATGGATGCCAGTTCTTCCCTAATTTACAATCTCTGTCCTTGGTTTGGATGGTTTTTGTTTGTTTTTAATGAAGCCCTGCTAAGTGTACTTAAGGTTGCTTCGGATTAAGTTTAGATTCAGATTTTCCATTATTCTGTCTAGGGGTGTCAAAAGCACCTGTACTTTGGTACCAAGTCGATTAAAAAAAGAAAAATCATTCTTTAGCATGGACTCAATTCTGTACCCACGCAATGTCGGACAACTTTTGAGTGCTTATGCTCACTGTATTTGCACATTTCTTGAATAAAATCACTGTCTCTGTATTCAATAGCGTATTAGTTTTTGCTGTGGTATCAAAATTGGTGTCGAGCACTGTGAAATTTTACTGGTATTGGTATCGACTACTGAAATTTGCAATGGTGAAAACCCTAATTCTATCTAACCTCAGAGAGTCGTAAGGAAAACATTTGTTTATAGGATATAAATAGCAGCTTCATGTTGGTTGGTTTTCAAAGCCCCAGCCTTGGAAGTCTTGGAGTGTCGTACCATTGGTTGCCATGGTTAGGCTGAACATTCTGGAATGGTTTGGTCCACAGCTGCAGTAAAGTAGCAGTCATCTCAATCAGTGAGTGTACGGGCTGGGGTCTCCTTCCTCACTGCTTCTAATTAGCCACCAGAAAGGTTTTTATCTCATGCTTTTGGCCTGAGGCAAATAAAAACATCTGGCTGGCAAATAATCTGTAGTGTCACACTAATAACCTCCCATAAGTTACATAAGAGTCAGTGCGAAGTGTGACTCTGCTTGGAAATTAAGCCTGTATTCATTTTCCTAGGATATGGAATTACTCTAAGCTATAGTGGTGCTGGTTAAGCAAGCATCACTATTACTATTGCTCCTACTTAGAGTTAGTGATATAAACAAACCCTAACCTCATGAATTCAACTTCCGTAACTTGTCCTGCACCATTTGTGCTACAGACTTGAAAGAGACCTCAAATTGTATGTCCTGTTCAGGAGAAGTGTCCTATTATCTTTCGAAGAGATCAGATGACAAAACAAGCGTTAAAAAAAAAAAAAAACATGGACTCACATTAGAGCCATATCTAGATCTAGGGACCTGAATATATTAGAGACTTTTTGGTGGGCGTTTTTGACTTTGGACCACCTAGCAACCCAGAATGTGTCAGCATTGCCTTGGCAACCATGCAGAACACCCAAGAAACTGGATAACAATAAGCTGCTTCCCAAAGCTCACACTTCTGCACAATTCTACATAATTTTGTAGTGTAAGTAGTGCAAGTAGTATGTTAACACTGAAAATGAAACAAAAAGAAGTGCACTATGAGATGATGGACTTCTATCTGGCTACGATGCTGGTCTGACAAAACAGTTGTAAATAATGGAGAATGTAGCAACTAGCAAAGCTTCAGTGAAGACAGTACCTTACAAATGTGAGTTGAATGCTTTATCATCATTCCACACTGTGTGAATATGTACATTGTTTGGGTTACAAGCAGGGGCGGAAGGGAAAGAAAATTCGGCCTGGGATTTTACATAGAAACTGGTCTTGCTGGGGGTTGCTGTCCTTTTCTGCATATCGCTGCCCCCTTCTGCATATCGCACCGCCGTTTTGTGGTGGCCCATGAGGCCCCATTTCGCGGCCAGCCCACTGGGAAAAGTCCCGGTTCTCCCAATGGCCAATCCGCCACTGGTTACAAGTGTTGAACTGAGGTTGGCTAATGGGCTAAAGCTAGCAGAAACACATCGCATGCTTTTTAAACATCACTCCCATCAGCTGTTAAATGGCGAATGCTTCTGTGTAGTAAAAATTTGTGTTCCATTTGGGACGGTAGTACACTTTAAACATTCTTACTATACGGCTGAGTGCATAGTAGGGATGGGCACGAGTACTCGGGTACTCGGACATGGCAGCAATGATCGATCATGAAAACGATGATCGATGATGATCACGCATGATGTGACTTTTCACTTAATTCGAAATCCAGTGACAATTACCTGACAACTAAACACAAACAAAGAGGGAGCTTTTTTTTTAATTTTGAGATTGATTACGTTGTGGTTTTGAGGGGTACATTGATTGTCAGAAACGTCTCATAGCAACCAAACTGATACAACACTGCAATGCTATCATTACGATAATCAAAAGAGAGTGTAAAAAGGTGTTTTGAACACCTATCTCTGCAAAACGTTTGCTTAACACATTTTATTATCATTTCATGCAAGAATTTTGACTCGTTAATGGATATTATTTAATAAAAGTAAATGTTTGTCACTGACCGTAAACCTCCCTGCCCTGCGTGAAGTAACACCTGCATCTCGATGAAATGGGAGTTGAAGATTTCTGCACGAGTTTCCAAGTTAGATGTCCAATATAAAATGTCATTCCGTTGCACTTTCCCCAGTTGAAAGGCGGAAATTCAGACTCTCTGAGTTGAATGGAACGCTTCATGAATCACAGCAACGACAATACAGAGCATCGCGGCTTTCCTCACAAGAGCGAACATTTGGGGACACACACACACACACCAGGCGCGTGTGGCAGTGGACTCAACGTGCTGAAGCAACGCATATACAGCAGGCGAGTGTTTCAAACAGCTAGACAGAGCACAGCTAAATGGAACACAATGCAGCGTCTTCAAACTGAACTTTTTTAACACGCATATTAAAAACGCAATGGTTATGGCATCTCCTGTTATTTGAAAATAGACGGTTCAGACATTCACTAAAAAAACTGGTGCGTGCTTACTAAGATTACTACGGTAACCTGAAGGAAGAACAGACAGACGTGCGTTGGGCACATTCTTTCAGAGTTGGACAGCGAATCTTCACATAATGATAAAATATGATGCATTATATTTTGAATCTTTTGTACATTTTGTAACATATTATTTTATAACAGCCTATAATAATGAATAGACGATACACTGGAACACCAAGGTACAATGCAGCAGCCATAGATGTTTGTCAGACATGTTATTATATATACAGTTATGAACATGTAATCGCCCTGAGTACTCGACAAGTACTCGAGTAATTAGTGCGAGTACTCGAGTAGACAAAATGACCAAAATGCCCATCCCTAGTGCATAGTGTGTATTGTAAGTGCATAGTGTATAGTGCATCATTTAGGACAGCTAATATGCTAAAAACACTCAGAATACCATAGCAAGCGCATGGCAGGTTCGCAACCTAAAATGTAAAATTCTAGTTTTTATTTTGTCCTCGGGATAGTTGGATAGGATTAATGAATCAAAATTTTTTGCGAAACATGCTTCCTGTATTGCAGCTGCTTAGTTTTCGTGAAGGGCTGTGGGCACAAAGTGAGGATACTTATCAGTACATGTTGATACTTTGAGAAAACACTCGTGTAAAATAAATGCTATTATCCCTCATTATGTAAACTGCCTCTTTAAGGGAAACTTAAAACTCTGTACAGAGTTTAGAATCAAGACCAGACCTGTGCCCTCAAGGTTATAAATAACCTTTTTTTGCTGTAATTCAGCCTGATTACATTTAAATGTTTGCTTTTCCGTTTCTTTTTCATTCAGTGTGCTTGCCTTAGTTATATGATGTAAGAATCAGAGAAAGTCTATGTATGTAATGTAATGCCTGTGTGATCTGTACAAAGCAAAATATGCAGTCATTCCTTTCAGTTTCTCGTCTTAGACGATAGCTGCTTAATCCTCAGTGCACAACTGGATTTTCACACATCGCCCACAACAAATAACACTGGTGTGGGATACACTGTACAGTAATTATAGGTTGGACCTGTGAGGCGAATTGATCTGTGGCTACATCGTTGAACCATGCCCACCTCTCATACATTTGCTTTCTTGTATTAGATCATATTACGTATCTCTTTCTGCAGAGCCGTGTTCATTACGTTATCCATGACAAATGAGAATAACATTGCTTTGATCCATGGATGTCACCAGTATGGTTTACAGCAGGTATTGACACAAAGCAGCACAGATTTGCTGAAGGCGACTCGCCATAGGTTTGCAGTATAGTATGATCTTTAACACAAGGCACTTTTGTAATGTTGTTATTCCAGGTTATGTCCTTCTGTAGTACAAGTGCTTGTGTGTAGTTTACATACGAGTGCTCATGGGACATCAAGCATATCACTGGACACACCCTGTATCAGTTGGCCATTTTTTTTAAACTACTCTAGAACATTCCTTTCATAGCACCATGTAAAGCCTTGTTGGTCAACAATGCACTTAGCTTTCCCTCCATCTGATCTAGCAAGTATGATGGGTACTTGACGCATAACATGTCCATTAGCTTTTTTTTTTTTCTTTTTTTTTTTAATCAACATCAAGATTTAAGGTTACGAGAAAGAGTATATCTTAGGTCTTTGATCACCAAGTTTTTTACCATTTTTAATCATCATTTGTATTCACATTCATTAAGGTTAACATTTGTATGAATGTATAAGGGTAAAGTGTAGTCTTTATCTTAGATTTCCTTTAAAGGAACACCGAAAAATTAAAAATCTGTCATAAATTAATACAATTATAAAATAAAACAATTCAAAAAAAGAAAGAAAGAAAAAAAACAAGCAACCCAAGTTCCCTCGTGAACACGCAAGCCACTGTGAAAAGCTTCTCGCAAAGCAATCATTAACGTGCAACGCACGTCAACATTTTCACTGAAAGGTTACTTAAATTGTGGTCGTTTCTCACCAAAATTCTTCAGAAGACTTGGAATATGGCACACAAAATGCATGGACTACTTTTATGATAGTTTTGGTTCTTTTTTTATACAAAATTAAAATAAAAATTCACCAACATCAAGAATTTAGGTGTATATTAATTTAATATGTGAATGTATAAGCGAAAGTGTGTATATTAGGTACTGTGACTGGTCACCATTTCTTTTAAGTTTTTCATTGCCATTTTTAGTCTCCTTTATCAAGGCTTTAGGTTAACATTTATATAAATGCACTGACGCGCGCAGAACGGGGGCAGCAGGAGCGCAAGAGATCATAATCTCACAATAACAGTAATAATGTGTTGTTATGAGATTTCTTTGTAAATCGCGGTCGTGTTAATGAAAAAGAGTGCGTGCTACAGCAGATCGGGGGCGAATTTCAATCGCAAGTGATCCTCCCTATGCCCTATGTAACTACAGAGCCCTTGAAGGGGGTACTCTGAAGGAAACATGGCATTACTGTATGAATGTACCCTTCACTAACAGTCTTGTGGAATGGCCCTCCGAGAAAAATTCATTTTCTCACTTTTGTTTTGAACGAGCTTTTGAGTGGCAAGAGTGCCCTTCAATGAAGCAAAAAATGCAGTTTTGAATTTGCCCCGGCACATCGAAGTGCCATTACCTCAGATGAGTAACAGGCACTGAGATATATATATATATATATATACTTTTTGGTGATAGACATTAAATTCATCTTTTATAGAATATTGATATAAACTGAAGGAGCTGTCTGGTTCAGCCAAAGCCAGTTTGGTTTTGAGCCATTAGACTAATTACTTTCTGAAAAATACCATTAGGCTACCACAGTACCGCCACTCCCTATACGCATATTTCGCAGTCTGCGTAGGGCACCATCTCTCTAGGGGAGCTTGTCAACTTCCCAAAAGTCAGCTACAAGCCTGGGTAAAAATACCCAATGCATCACAGTCTTGTTTGAACGATCTGGATATCGATTCTTAAATCCCTAGGTCGATCTTTCACTCTATGTGGAAAACCCTCTACATTGTGGGTAACGTGACTACATTTTGCACTATGCGACTAAAAATGTCTGTGATTAGTCACAAGCTGGTAAATTTTCAGATTTCACTCACCAATGATTGAGTAGTGATGAGGTTCAGCACTGCTCTGTTATTTACAATAAGTTGTTGATCTAAAACATCAACAAAAATAAACATTTAATTCAAATCAAGCATATCACGGATGCTGTCAAGAAGCCATTCGACTCCACTCTCTTTATGTGCCCTCATAAAGAGACAGTACCAGACACCAGAAAGTGGGTTATTGCGAAAAAGTTGTGTTCTGGTTTACATGCACTGTATAAACTGCAAACTTTTTAATCCCATATACATGCGGCTCGGTCAGTACGAATCTTTCTCCACAGCAATGTAATTTCCCAGCGACGCTTGTGTAAATAACAAACATGGCTTTCGAGGAAGACTTCACTATTTTATTCTTTGTTGCTTCGCTTTATTTCCAGATATTCCAGAGTTGTTGCTGTGTTTGTTTCCTTACCTTTTTACAGCAACCTGCAGTGGAATTGCGCTTCAATAGTGGGGTTTCCCTCTTAAATAAAACTCCGGGATTCCCTCAATGCATAAGGGGCTGTCGATATTTTACAGTGGTGTTTATAAATGTGTATAGTTTATAGTGTATGTGCTTTTCCTGCTGTACTCCCACAAATGTTTTGTTGAATTGTTGTTGGGCTCCACCCTATGATGTTTGTTATTCGGTCTATTCACGCACATGCGCACTCTTCAGAAACCTGTTAGAACGGCGCTTATGTGTTTATATGGCCACATAAACTGCTTTCTCCGGGAGAAATCTCGTTATGTTAAACCGCTTTCTCTTAATTCCTTAAATGGCGTAAGGAAATCTGCGTTCTCGTTTACATGAACGCCGCTTTACCCTTGAATAACCCGCTTTCTTAAGTGCATGTAAACGTGGTCAATGTAAACACTCATCCACTCTGTGCGATTGACTCAAAGTGAGAGCGGAGCACTGCGATATCAGTGGCTTGTAAAATGCAAATGTTTTGCATGCACTGCGCTTGTCTGTTTTTGACTAGAGCAGTTTCGTCACACTTTAATAGTGTTTAGGTTCCCATTCAGCTCATAACTAAATAAACTTTACAAACATAATGCGTGATTATGAAGAAGGATTACAACAATCTCCCACTGTTAATTGTGTGCCAGTGATTAACATGTGCCCTAGGTTGCCAACCCTGCTCTAGACCTTAGCATCGTGGTGGCGACTTTTGCACCGTTAAAATTTTCTTCAGAAAATGTAAAAATCCATTTTATTCTAGTTTTATAAGTGAAATACTAGCAACAAATCACAACAGGCCAAACATGCTTTTTTTTTTTCATAAACGAGAAATGTATGTGATTTTGAATACACAAAGCTTCTTGTGTGGCTCTTTCTGGTTGTCTCTTCCTTACAGAACATTCTGTCCAGCTGCGAGCAGAGCGGCTGCAGTCTGATTGCACACTGTGTCTGAAATTATGCAAATGCATCTGTTAAAGTGAAAAGACAAAGACCATTGACTGTAGGAGGGCTTTGTGAGGGGGGCATCTGCTCTGCCAGTTTCAGACCTTCAACAAGTGACAATCACTGTAAATGTTCATATCTTTTAGAGCTTTTCTGAATGGTCCATCTCTGTCTTTGACAGCATTTCTCAACAGCTGCGGCTGATGCAGCATCTTCAGAGAGCTCTGTCCCCTTAAGGGCCCCTCCTCCCTCCGGTGTCCTTTACGCTTGTGTTGGCAGGGAAGTGCCACATACTGGGCCCTCAGAGGGAGTCTGGAGGAAAGGACAGTCTGTGTACTGTCACCTCACTTTCAAATGCCCCTGCAGTGAACCGTCTCTTACCAGAGCTCGCTCAAGGGATGATGGAAGCTGCCATTTCACACTGATCTTATATCAGCTCTACAGCCTTTCTGATGCGGGCTGGGTTTGTGATTTTGCAGGAGGAGCTTTCGTAGACCAGCATAAAAGGGCATCCAATGCTGTCAGCCCTCCTTGATGTTTGGCACATACCGGTAGAACAACAGAGGGGTGGAGCTGCAATGCAGCAGTCATACAGAGCCCATGTAAAGGCTGTTTATAATGGCGGCCAATCTATGCATCAGGCATTCTGGGAGGGGACGAGTATTTGGAGACCAGTGCCGCATCTGTGCTAAAAATAGACTCAGAGGTCACCGGATCTGAGTCTTGAGCACTAGAGAGCAGTTTATAAATACCATTCCCACTGCGACCAGTGCTGAGCAGGTTAAGAAAGATAACAACCCTCTGTGTCACTTAGATGTTTTGTTTCTCAAGCGTCTTTTTTGTCAGAGTCTTTCTTGTCAGTGATAGACACACCCTTACCCAACCTCCTGCTAAGTGCAGAGTGAAGCACAGCTCTGTCATTTTTATTATTTTAGCTGGCGAGTGGTCAAACAATGTGGGTCTTCTATCATCATTGACTCATCCTCATGTTGTTTCAATCCAGGAATATTATAAAGGTGAATAAATGATGACCAAATTAACAATTTTGGGTGAACTACAAAAAAAAAAATTTTTGCTGCTTGTTTAACTAAAGCAACACAATTCTAGAACATTTTGTCACAACTTGATTTCATTGTATTCTATCCATTTAAATTTGTAAAATGGGAGTTTACTCAATCCATTTAAGTTGTGACTACTTAAATACTTTTTGTGGTGTTAATGTAGCATTAACCATGTTTCCACTATCAGGCCAAATGAGGGCGTGCTAGTGTGTGCCAGGGCCAGTTGCGTTCCCTCTGTCACTTCCGGGGCTTCATCGTGCCACCTTGGGGCTTTCTCAGGGCCAACGGCCAATGGACTTTGGCCCACCGATTACCCTTGGGCCAAACAAGGCCAACTGGGGAGTGAGGTGGGATCAATGTCAACGGCAGAGTTTCACTGAACTTGCCAGTTTGTGTATCCAGTGCACAACGGTACAGTACAAGTCCGTTAAAAAGCACAGTGGATGGGGCCTGGGTAGCTCAGTGGTAAAATACGCTGGCTACCACCCCTGGAGTTCACTAGTTCGAATCCCAGGGCGTGCTGAGTGACTCCAGCCAGGTCTCCTAAGCAACCAAATTGGCCCGGTTGCTAGGGAGGGTAGAGTCACATGGGGTAACCTCTCGTGGTCGCTATAATGTGGTTTCTTCTCGGTGGGGCGCATGGTGAATTGAGCGCGGATGCCGCGGTGGATGGCGTGAAGCCTCCACACGCGCTATGTCTCCGTGGCAACGCGCTCAACAAGCCACGTGATAAGATGCGCGGGTTGACTGTCTAAGACGTGGAGGCAACTGGGATTCGTCCTCCACCACCCAGACTGAGGCAAATCACTATGTGACCACCAGGACTTAGAGTGCATTGGGAATTGGGCATTCCAAATTGGGAGAAAAAAGGGAAAAATTTCCATTTCCGAACATGCTTTGCATGGGACTCGATTGGGAGAGTAAATGTTAAAATTAAGTGTTATTTTATGTGTATTTGTGCAAGATGAATATAAAGTGGGATACTTGTTAGTGTTTAATGTTTTACTATGTTGCGATTTAGAAGAGTTTCTGTTATGTTGGATTTTTAGGGGTTACCATTATGGTGAAGAGTGGAGCTTGAGCTAACGATGAGGACAGGTAGATGTCACACATGAAACTGATTGCTCGCTTCTTTGAGCAAATGCCGTCCTAACCATACAGTAGCATAGTTACTAAACTACACTCTGTAGTGCTTCCAACCCAGCACGCATTTAGCATGCTTACATTCACTTTCACTAGTAAGTACATAAAGAAATAGATTTATTTGAGTTACATTGACAAGTCTAATTTTGTTGGGTTTACCCAGTTCGACTATGTTCTTTTTACACAATGTGTTTGTGTTGAGATTACATAGTAATTTTAAGTTAAGAAACCACTGTCCACAATTGAATCAATTTCAGCCAAGGAGCTATTTTGTGAGTGTATCCATTTAATAATTTGTATTTATTTATGTTTTCATGAAAATGTAAGTAGAAAGTGTTTGGAAGCCAGTACCTCGTGTCTGGGCAAAATTCAAAAGTGTTAAAGATAATGGAGGTGCCTTGCTTGTCTCCACGGAAACCAATAATCATTGCCACATGAAAGGAGGCAGAGACGCCCTCCTGCAGCCATCAAAACTACAGTTTTTTTAGGAGACACTAAAAGGTGCAATTGAAAACATCTTTGTCTGTCAACTTCAGACACTGACGTTTTTGATATTTTCAGAACAATGGAGGGTGCAGCTTTTTCAGGCTTGTTTTTCTCTATTTTGTTTTAATTTATTGGACAGAGGGTACAGCCTCAGATCTTGTTGATATATGACATTCCTTGATTTGTTGTGGCTGAGTGGGAAACAAGGGCCCCTGACTAACTGACCGAATTATTTGAGGTTGTCCCTCATTGAAGTTGTTCCTCACTCAACCTCAAACGTGCTGACTTGTTGCTAAAACTCAGCCTTCGTTTGCAATAAGTCTTTTGTAGCTTGAATTTGGAAACATGCATTTGAGGATCTAATTTGTATATTTAACAGCAGGGAAAAGCAACAAACTACCTCACGTCAGGTCATTTCATAAGTCTTATGTTAACACACTGCCATCAGCAACACTTGTGTGCTGATAAGTGATTTGTTAGAAGTAAAGCCACAAACCCTGTCTGGACTTGTTGTTTTTTCCCTCGAGTTTGATTTCAAATTCGTGAGTAAAGCATGAACCTGTCTGAGGATGAAGGGAATAAATCTGTAAAGTTTTTAGACCTAAAACACCAGGGAAAAGAAAGCTTTTTCAATCCAACGGTTACCTCAGGAATTTCCAATGTTTTTTTAGAATAGCAGTTTCTCAATTTCTGAGTAAAATAAGGTCTGTGGTTAACATTACTGGAAGGGATTTTCTCGTTTTGTTCTACAACAGGTTGCTCAACACATTTCGTAATAATTCATAAGAGATGGCAAAATCGTAAGATATCGTACAAACCAAGTCTTTGATTTCAGTGAAATACGAGAGTGGATTTAACACACTGACGAATCAGTGCAACAGAATCACTGCGATTAAATGTGGAAAGCTTCTTTATTTTGCTTGGGCAGTCAGCGACAGACCACCTCTGAGATGGGGCCGCATTGGAAATATTACTACGACTGCACTGTCATTTGTCTGGGTAAAATGAAAAGGACGATTGTACCATCTTTGCTTGTGCCATTTTTTGGGGCCTCGCTGAGCTATAAAAGCTCCCTTCATTTCACTATATACAAAAACAAATAATAAAGGGCTATAACTAAAATGTCTGACGGTTTATGGAGACTTTTTAAGGTTAGAATGGAGCTTGATTTATTGGGCAGGATGAAGCTGAGATGAACAAGTGTATTTGGATGGTGAACTGTTCCTGACAGCGTGGAAGCATGAGCTGTTTGTTTAAGAACGGCAGGCAAAAGGAAATAGACTTGAGGCTTTGTGAATAGAGAACAAAAAGGATTCATACTGTAAGTCCTGTTAAAGCTGACTCTTTCTAACAGGAATCACTGGACACTTTTCAGTCTGGTAGGAACTGTGAAGTGAATGTAAATAAATGAATGGTGTTGGGGCTTCATGTTACCACTCTTGTCTTTTTTTCCCCATCTCAGTCTCGATTAAAGGAACATTCCATATTCAGTATAGTTCAAGTTATTGTCCCTCAGTTTGTAAAAACAAAAAATGCATTTACAGTAATGCATTTACTGTGGAATTGCTCGATTAACCTTATCTGTGCAAAATTTTATCCAAACTTCCGTCATAACCATTTAAACCCGGTAACCAGAAAGGGACGTAATGTATCTATTCGCAAATTACTGTTTACATGGAGCAAACTCCACTCACAGGAATAGTATGCATAACTAGAAGTTTATCTGCCTAGAACAGTTGTGCTATCCCAAAAATAACCAGCGTGATCTCGTGAAAAAAATGTGACTGCTACAACATTTTTGCGAAATTATATTCCTTGGCTTCTTGCACGTATCGCAGCAGTTCAGGGGTGAAATGTCCACTGAATGAAAAACAATTTTTTTCTACAAAACAGATGAGGTTTTTAAGGTTAAGGCTCTATTGAGTTTAAAATCAACAAAACCTACCTCCCTTCTAGGGTTGTCACGATACCAACATTTCTGTAGTTGGTACCAATACCAGTACAATTTCATGATTCTCAAACCAATTTCGATCCCACAAAAAATGGATAATATGCTGTTGAACACACTTTTTAGCCTATTTAAAAAGTTACATTTCAATGTAAATAATAAATGTTTCCTTCATGTTTTTTAATTAAGTAAACATTACTTCAAGTTTTTTCCATGAATTTCATGTTGTGAAGTTTAATTCAACTTCAGCATCGAAATGGTGTGTAATCAAATATTCATACAACTTTATTCAAATTAAATTAGAACAATTACTTTTCAACATAGCATTGCATTTTTATTTTATTTTATTATTTATTTATTTTTTTACAAATAAAGTGCTTTTGTAAAGATCCTCACAGCATAATCTAAAACTATATTATATAATCATAATCTAAAAACATTGGTCTTATTTTTTTTGTCAGATAAAATGCTGCACAGCAGATCATCACAGTATAAATGAAAACATTGAGAAAACATTTCAGTACAACAGCACTCTTGCTTGTAAGATATTGCTTAAACATTATTATTAATCTTATTATACATTTTAGTGAATATTACATTTAACTAAGTACTAACATATTTCTGTCGCAAGTTTAATCAAGCTTTTATTTTTATATGGAGGCTTTTTATTTTGTGTGTGTTTTTGATGGTAGCTACACACCTCCGGATAAGCAGTTGTTTAAATGGCCTGGTGTGATTATTAAAGCACAAAATGTTGCAGTTTAATTATGTAAACATAGTCTGCAGGCACTATGTGCTTCACAGTGAATAAGTGCTCTGTTCTGTACTCTGTTACAAGACGCACAGCGCACTGGATGCTCTGATGTGGTGATTTTAGCATACTAGCGGCTTCACACATTCACTGTAAAGCGTGCAGCACATGCATACAGTATATTTATTAAATTAAATCGCATCCTTTTGTGGTTTAATAGTCACACTAGGACCTACCATGCTTTTAATCAGATTAATTGTGCATTAATTGTATGTGTGAGCATTTGAAAGCAGTCTTGTGTCAGTCAGACAGCTCGCAGGAATCGAATTCAGTCGGTGCTCGGTACTACTGGTACTGCAGAAACACTGGTATTGTGATGTCTTTCTTATTTTAGGACCGACTTGGTACAGAAGAACCATTACATTAAACATCCCTACTCCTTACCCTAAACCTTAACCTAAATCTAGTGTCATAAAAGCTCATTTAAACTGCCACAGTGTATTCCATTAGCCACGTAAACGAGACCAGGTAACAAATACGGAATTTATTTTGTATTTTTTGGGATTTTCTCCCCTTTTTCTCCCCAATTTGGTATGCCCAAATCCCAATGCGCTTTAGGTCCTCGTGGTGGCATAGTGACTCAATCCGGGTGGTAGAGGATGAATCTCAGTTGCCTCCGTGTCTGAGACCGTCAGTCTGTGCATCTTATCACGTGGCTTGTTGAGCGCGTTACTGTGGAGACATAGCGCGTGTGGAGGCTCACGCTATTCTCCACGCCATCCACGCGCAACTCACCACTCACCCCATCGAGAACGAGAACCACATTATAGCGACCACGAGGAGGTTAACCCAACGTGACTCTACCCACCCTAGCAACCGGGCCAATTGGTTGCTTAGGAAGCTTGACTGGAGACTGGACATCTTTACAGCTTAAATAACACACAGTTATGTTTGGAAGAATGAATGCACTTTAAACTTAAATAGGAGCTGCTCATTTCTACTTTTAAACCCTCTGGAATGCCATGTCCCATAGACTTTCATTGTAAGTGTACAGTGATACTGTACTCACAATTTATGTATGTTTTTACAAGCTGAGGGACTACTTGAAATTATTGTCTGTGGTAATCTACAGGATTTCTGGCATCAGCTTAACTTGTTTTGAACCTGGAATTTTCCTTTACTATGTTGTTTAATGAAAAGCAGGGGATGTTTTTGGGAAAATTTTAGCCAGTACTCATCTTGAAAGCATTTCAACTGATTTGTTGTTTTATTGAAAACTGTGGCCTTTTGCTGCACATTTCTTCACCTAACCACAATATTTCACATTGCAGGTTTGTAATTAGGGGTTTCGTGACACGGCTAGAGAGGCTTGTGGTTAAAGCTTGCCATTTTTGTTTATAAGCTCAGTAGACCCTTGAAGACTTCTGAACTGTGTCCCCTACACACACATCATGGTAGGAAGCATTTATTGTTTTCAGAGGCCAAGAAAAGAGAGCAGGTCGCCCAGGGGCAGGCTAGGGTGAAGTTGAAGCAAAATTCCTATGGCACGGTCGTAGATGTTGTCATTGGGGGTTGGGTGTGTAAATCCAAATGAACCTCTCCATCTTTTCCTTGCTCCCTGACAAGTGAAAGCACAAAGGCAGTTTGTCATTTCTGAGCAAGATTAAAAGTCACTTCCAGCAGCGCTGCTCATTTATTCTCTATGGTGACTGGTGCTTTGGGCTGCTCACAGCCAAGTGGGTCTCCGTAGGGCCAGACAAAAGCAGCACGTCTCAATGCTTTTCTTATGAGGGGCCCCTCTAGAGTGCACAGCCGACCGGCATTGGCCTCCTTGTCTGGGACATAGTTGGCCCCACTGTGGTTTTCTCTCTGATCATAGAGTTTGTACTGAATTAGATGAAAAAACGTACTTCTCGACTATTCCTCAAGTACTTTCTGTAGGTATATACAGGTAGTATGAAAACATCCTCAGTCACTACTGCATCTGCCATGTTTGTGTAGTCTTTTGACCCATGCGATTTAACCTATAACTTAATAACAGCTATGAAAACGTATAGATGCTGAGCCCAGGTTAGTGTAGTAACCAGGGCTTGACATTAACTTTTTGGCTCACCGGCCACTGTGGCTAGTGGTGTTTCAAAGTCATAAGCCACTCAGCATTTTCTAATCTGATGGCTTCTCAGCTCCGTGGCCTTTGCTGCATATTAAAGTGCCCACTGCTAGCACACTTAAGAATCTCAGTGGTGCAGTACACCATTTGGCTATTGTCTGCCCGTTTTATCATGAAAACCTAGTGTTCAGACATCCTACTCAGTTGATTTGTTTCTTTTTGCATACTGTGTAACAGAGGTATTATGCATATTCCTACACAGTGCCTCTCTGTATGGTCAGCAGGTGACAGGGATCACTCGCACATCCTCATTACATCTGCTCGGCACTGATCTGCCTGCTGTCAAACCATCAGAGTGATATTCCGCTCTTTAAGAAGCCCTTCAGACTCAGGAAGTCATGAATAAAAGAAGTCCTGTATTCCTCAGTAATCTCCTCTGGAATTGTTCTAATCTCTGTGCACCGAAAATGACTTGACACTGGTGGAAGTTGTTTAAGGAATGACCGTTTCTTCCCTGTAATTGTGTGGTCCCTATTGGTGTGTGTGTTTAGCCAAACTCCAGGGATTTGATAGGGCTGTTAATGAGAAGCTGTGGGCAAGTGCATCATGCCTTTCAGTTGTGGCTCCTGTAGCCACAGGGCAGGACTGTAGATCACTAACTATTGTGGCAATGAGAGGACAGGGGTCTAATGATGTGACTATGAAAGAAAAATATTTCTGAAGCCAAACCCAATATTTTTACATTAATGTTCGTGGCTACTTAACGAGGTGGTCTAAATTAAAGGACAAGTACACCCAAAAATGATAATTCTGTCATCATTTAAACCTCAAGCTCATGTCATTCCAAACCAAAATGACATTTTTTGTTGTTGTTTTTTTCTGTGGAACACAGAATTAGATGTTTTGAAGAATGTTCCAGACATCTGAAGCCATTTGATACTCTTATTTGAGGAACAGATTATAATTTAAAAGAATGTTTCAGGTTAGATACAAGTTAGGATTAGTAATAGGAATAGTTCACCCAAAAATGAAAATTTACTCACCCTCATGCCATCCCAGATGCGTATGACTTTCTTCTGCTGAACACAAACAAAGATTTTTAGAGGAATATTTCAGCTCTGTAGGTTCATAAAATGCAAGTGAATGGTGGCAAGCACTTTGAAGCTCAAAAAAATCTAATAAAGGTAGCATAAAAGTAATCCATAAAACTCCAGTGGTTTTAATCCATGTCTTCAGAAGTGATATGAAAGGTGTGGGTGATAGATATTTCTATCCTTTTTTACTATAAATCTCCACTTTCACTATCAGAATGTGAAAGTAAAAGTGGAGATTTATAGGAAAAAAAAACTTAAAAATTGATCTGTTTCCCAACCACACCTATCATATCACTTCTGAAGACATGGATTAAAACAACTGGAGTCTTATGGATTACTTTTATGCTGCCTTTATTTTTTTTTTAGCTGCAAAGTGCTTGCCACCATTCACTTGCATTGTAAGTGCCTAACTGTAACCACGTTTTTTGTTTCTTTTTTTCCACATAAAGGAGAGGTGATTCATTTTTTTTTTTTTTTTTTTTTTTTGTGGAAATCAGCATTATGCCACCAATGGTGTTAACTGAGCTTAACTTGTAATTTTTTCTCTAGAAATCTCACTCTCCGCCAAACTCTCAGTCATGCTTCCGCATATTGCGCACTGCATTCAGTTATTAGATGTGCGAGAACCAATGGCATTTGGTGTCGTTTACAACTTCAAACCTGGTGCAACACGTCGTGACCCACCAAGTTTAAATATATATATATATATATATGAGAATGTGTTTTGAGAGCTACTGCATAGGACTTTGTGATTTTCAGTGAATAACAACTAAAATTTCATTCTGTTCCTTGTGTAAAGCTGTTGTATGACTACTTTAATGGTGCTTTTTTTGTCATTTTTGGAGCTTGACAGCCCTTGGTGACTGTTTGCTTTTGTTGTATGGAACAAAGCAGCATGGACATTCCTCAAAATATCCCAGTTTTTGTTCGATGAAGTTAGTCAGATTATTTTTTTTGGAACTACATTAGTAAATGATGACAGAATTTTCAGTTTTGCCTGAACTATTTCTTTACTTGCAGCCATACTCTTTTCAGTGTTAATTGGCTGGTCTGTTAGAGAGCAATTGCAGCCTATTGATAAAGCAATAAAACTTCTGGACAAAGACACACGAGGGGAGTCCCTGTCAGTGGCACAATGTCTCTGTCTGTGCAGCCATGGGTCACCTAGCTGCTCAGAATGGCAGATTTGTCCTCTCTCAAGAGGCCTGGTAACTTTTGGGGACACTACTTTAAGGAGAATTTGTCAAGAAAGTTTAAAAATCCTCTTGACAAAAGGGAAATACTCTTGTTGAAGGGATGAGGTCATGCACTATGTGTTTATCACAGGGGTCTTACAGTGGCAGTGTGGTGAGAGGCTAGTTTATCCCTACTGGTACCACAGTGTGGCAAATTTTTGGACACTTTTGTCAATTTTAATGTCATACTGTGAATCCTAGGCATTTTGACAACTTTGTAAGGCTTAAAGTTTGGAATACACATTGAAATTTTGTGGATTTTGTTTCATTTCGATTAGCTTTAAGACCATCTATTTGCGAGTGTACATCTAAAACTTAACTAAATAAACTTTTAGCAGATACAGTATATGCATTTAAAATGTACAGTCTGTCTAATTATTGTCCAGTACGATGCTCTCTAGAATAAGAATGTCCTCCTAAACTAGAATACCATCTTCCTCGACTAGAATAAGCAAGTAGCAAGTCATGCGTTGTTGATTTGTCTTTTGTTAAGCTGATTTTACTACCAAACTTCTTGTTTCAATAGGAAATGCATAAACACGAGAAACAATCCTCGGATTATCAAATCATTTCATGGGGTCTTTAACTTGTATTTTAGCTGCCATACTCATTTTGTGGAGCTTTTCTTATATGTTGTTGTCTCTTTGTTTCAGGGGGTACCAGAGACATCGGTTCAGCTCTCACCAGGATGTGTATGAGACACAGAAGCATTGAAGCCAAGCTCCGGCAGTTTTCAGTGTAAATATCCACATAACACAACATGCATCTGTTACACTGCAGTCAAACAGGGACCAGAAGCTCTTTTGTAGAGAACTGTTTTTTATTTCAGTAAAATAACTCTATAACTAAACCCAAAAAGTGTGGACAAACCTACAAATTTTTTATTATTACTATTTTCCACAATTTAGAATAACAATAAAGTCATAGAAACTATGAAATAGCACTTTTGGCAGTTCAATATGTGAATTATGTACCAAAAATGTTTAACAAATCAAATATTCTAGCATATTGGTCAAATATGACCAGGACATTTTCTTGACAGGTTTTGTGAGAATCATTTATAACCTGTCAAGAAAATGTGATCATATTTGAATACAAAATAAAAAAATTAGGGGGCCTGGGTAGCTCAGCGAGTTACTGACTACCACCCCTGGAGTCGCAAGTTCGAATACATGGTGTGCTGAGTGACTCCAGTCAGGCTTTCTAAGCAACCAATTGGCCTGGTTGCTAGGGTGGGTAGAGTCACGTTGGGTTAACCTCCTCGTGGTCGCTATAATGTGGTTCGCTCTTGGTGGGGCACGTGGTGAGTTGTACGTGGATGCCACGGAGAATAATGTGGGCCTCCACATGTGCTAGGTCCTCCACGGTAATGCGTTCAACAAGCCACGTGATAAGATGCCCGGATTAACAGTCTCAGACGAGATTCATCCTTCACCACCTGGATTGAGGCGAGTCACTTCGCCACCACGAGGACCAAGAGTGCATTGGGAATTGGGCATTCCAAATTGGGGTGAAAGTCAAAAAATTATTTTTATTTTGCTTATAGAAATTGTTTTTTTACATTATGACATTATTTTCATGTTAGCTGCACACATTTTACCCCCAATTCACATTATTGCAACAAGAAAAAAATTATATATCATTTACATTGTATTTATACATCATAGTAGTACTCTCTTGGTACTGCCTTTTATTTTTGTAGATTGTTATCAAATTACTGTTACAGTAATGAGAATCATCACTGTAAACAATGCGAGTAAAAGTAAAACGTCTAGACGCATTAGGGTAATGAGAATTATAGGGGGTCTTTTGAAAATAATGTCACAATGCAGAAAATCTTAATGGTCATATATAGGGCTGGGCGATATGGCCAAAAATATTATCACAATATTTTTTATTTTTTTCATTTTCTTCGGTATTTATACGATAAACATACTCCAGAGGGATTTAGGATTTTATCCTGCATAAGGTGTGACCTCTTGTCTTCAGCAGACATTTGACTCTACTGAAAGACTTTCTTGTGATGCTTCATACTCCAGTTCAGTAGGTGGCGGTAATGCACCAGAAGCTAGATTGCCAAACACCAACAAACATCACAAGAAGAAGAAACACTTTCTTGCATGTGACAACGCTATGCATCATGACATTTTTTTTAACTAAATATAACATAAATAAACAACAATGGTGTTAATGTCGGAGTTGCTGTTGTGTTCAGTTGATAGCTATATTGCATCATCAGTGCTGTCTTGTTCGATACACAACAGTATCATATTAGCTGGATAGCTAGCTAGCGGCTACCGAGCATCATTACAGGTTTCCATAACAGCAGGGATATGTAGCTGCTAGCCAGCTAATACTTCCTAACTGGCTGATTTTATGACTGTGATTCAGTTAGCTATTTATGTGTATAACTTTACCGAACTGCTTGCATTTTCGTTTAAATGTAGAACATTAGCTAAATATTGAAAATTACTCAAATGTTTGTCATTGATATCGAATTTGTTTAATTTTTTATAAATATCGATATCGTTTTATTGCCCAACCCTAGTCCTAAGTGTAGGCTTCATTTTCATTATGCAAAATATAATTACATAATTGTTTTGTCGGGATGTCCCCATACCGATATCGGAATCAGGTCATATACTGTGCTCATGTACATCTACTCGTGCTCATAAAAATGTTCCGATACCAAAAACTGATACCATCTGACATACAAATGTCATTCCGTGAATTTTCTGCGCACAATTTAAAGTCACGTTATATTCCAGTGTGATGATTGATTTAATGAGACAAATACATAGTTTGCATGTGCTGCATGCTTCAAAATGAATATGTGGAGATGACGTTGTGCCTAAACCAACTGCATATTCCTTTTAAAACTCCTTGGCTCATACACGGGAAACGCCATCATGAGCATCGAATATTTGTAGCAGATGACAGCGAGTAGACTGCTAATTCACTTTGTAGCGTGCAGCACATACAGACTACACACTAATTCAGTTAATTAGCAGCCTTTTGTGGGTTAATAATCACATTGAGTCACGCAGCGACCAGCTTTTCTGGAGGTGAGAAGCTACCGTCAAAAACACACAGAAACAGAAAGGGCTTCACTCCAAAATAAAAGCTTTGCATGACAGGCTTTAATCTCATCGCTTTTTTAACATAACTTTAAGAAACTGTTACAGAACTATGTATGGGGTCTGAATATATGCAGTTGCCCAGACACAATAATGAATGTTGGTTTTACCCTTGCAAATGCATTACACATGCATTAAGATATCATTAAATCTTGATTTAGGACCCTCTATAGTAAGGATTACCATAAACCAGCAGTCATATTGGCATTTTCTGTTAGTTTTATCCTTAGGGAAGAGGATGGCTGTTATTATGGTGGTAAAACTTTAGAGAATACAGGGAACCCCAGTCGTCCGTCTCTGCCCGATCTCTCCCAGAATTCCACACTATGTGGCATGCAAACTCAGAGCTCTAATTTCAGGAGACATTTTGGAGAAATTCTTCATGTGTCTCCACGGCAATGCTATAAATCAGACATTTGTGGTCAGGCTGTCGGATTGCAGACGGGTTTCTAATTTAAAGTTCATCCCCGTAGCTGCCCAACATGCAATGAGAAATAGTCACAAGCAGCCAGTGATTAACTTAAGCATAGGCTAACAAATAAAATTCATTGCTGAGACCGACCGACATTACGTTATGTTCTCCAACTAATGACTTTAAGGTGTTAAATCAATTAAAATTAATACATTCAGTGACCTAAAAAGTTACTACAGGCATGTAACACAGCAAGAACATGGAGATACCCTTTTGATAATGAGGTTTTATAATGAGCCTGAGCAAACAGAAAGCACGTTCTTATTATATTTTAATTTGATTGTTTTATGTGTTTTTTCAGGGCCTTCATCGAGTGTCTGATAACCCCTCTACAGGAGCAGATGGAGGAATGGAAACGAGGGGCAAACACACTTGATAAAGACCATGCTAAAGGTGCGAGACTCACCCGTCCCACCTGACTTTTATGTGGCCTCTAATTCTCCTCTTTCTATGACATCACTTGTTTCCATTAAAATCCAGATTAGTTCAAACTGTTATGCAACTGATGCAACTGCTTTTCTAACAGATATGCTTCTTGTTGTATGGCTTTTTTTTTTCTTTCTACCCCCTTCAAATAAGAGAGGTCATCTTTGTGTTTCAATATCTCCACAGAATATAAGAAGGCTAGACAGGAGATCAAGAAGAAATCTTCAGACACCCTTAAACTGCAGAAGAAAGCAAAGAAAGGTAATATCAACTTTAATGACATCACTTCCTGTGGGCGATCGTAGGATATAAGCGGGCTAACATTGTGCTCGGTGTGGACCAAACTTTTAAATCGGTGTGAAATGTTGACACTGCGAGCAGAATGTTACATTCCAAGTACAGTTAAATCCTCTGAATATTTCTTATCTGTAATCAAATCTGTGAAAACAGTTGCCATGAATGATGAGAAACATCAGATGTTTTGAGTTTGTTTGTAATTCTCATTATTCTTTATAATTATTTTCATTATATTTTCATTATTGAAATGGAGCAATGAAAATAATCCTGTCTGGACACAATTTTTTTTTTTTTAAATAACCGAATTGAAATGAAATATTATGAAAGATATGTCAGATATAATGGAAAAAAACAGACTTTCGTATAACAAAAATAATATCACAATGCTAAAAATATTAATGATCCTAAAAATGGACAATTTAAAAAAAAAATTATTATTATTGTTTGTTTGTTTAATTTGCTTTACGAAAATTAGAAGCTTCATTTTCGTTTTGCCAAATATAATTTCTTAATTTTATCTTCTGATTTTGTGGTGAAATATGACCTGGACATGTTCTTCACAGGCTTTGTGAATTGTCTGTCATTTTTTAATAAAATATAGGCATTTTTTACTTGTAATGGAAGCATACATCACTTTAGTTATACTTTGTGACCTGTACAAGCATTCTTCAGTTCCATGACTAAATAAATAGCAGACATTTCTGTAATCATACACAACACTTTAGGTGTCATTGAAAAAAATGCACACAATTGTTTTGCTGTCTGTTTTTGGACATGCATTACCGAAATCTAATCAAAAGAAAGTACTTTCTCATATAACACATAATTAACGTGAAGCCAACGTCACATAGACTCCCAAGAAACGTGTTTTTCCAGACTACAATGCACTCTGTGTATACAACAAAATGTATGTCTCAACCCTTACCCCAAACAGGAAGGACACATATGAGAAACAGACTCCTGAGTGCTCTTAAAAGACATCACAGCATATTACTATACATAACAAGTGACAAAAACTCTCAGTCTTCATTATAGCGGCTGTGGGACAAATAAAATAACAAAGGAAAATGAACTATCAGCATACTTGACATGAAACAGAGAGTGTTTGAAATTAACCAGACCACTCTATTGTCTGTGCTCACATTCTTTATGTGCTTAAGCTTATAATAGGGTAGAATTTCTGTTCAGTGATGTGATTTTAGTCATGAGACTGACAAAAGCATTTCCTTCTTGCACCTATACTCCCTTTTCTGTTCTATGCCATCATCTGCACCTGTTATAACCAGCAGATGCCCTTGGTAAGTTTGTGTGTGTGTGTGTGTCCGATGACCTATTTGTGCTCTCTTAAGATCCAGCTAGTCTGCTAGTATCACATTTTGCCCCCTCATGCCCAGTGACTGGTCAGTTCTCATCTTGCCACATCTCCTTCTGTGTGGTCCGCTTTTATCCCTTTGCCTCAAGGGCTGTGCTCTGTTTTCCTGGTTTATCAGTGCCTACTGCCACAAAAACAGCAATTTAGAAGCAGACAAAGTGAAGATTTTCCACCCCAAGCCCTAGGGTAGCATAATTACTGTAGTTTTTTGTGTATGCGTGCGTTTGCACTGTATGTGTTTAAACTGATAAGTATAGACACTGCTGACTTTTGTGTAATGGAAAGGGGGGTTTTGGGGGTCAGCTACTTTTTAGTAACACTGCCAAAGCATGTAATTTCTTAGGCAGTAGCCACACCAAACGGAATTGCAAAAATAAAGACAGTTTTCCCAAACACTCCCTCCATCTGCTGTTGATCAGACAAACAGATAGTCCCGCCCCAAACTCACACCATTGGTTGAGCTAATGCTGCTTTGTCAGGCTGGTCAGGATGCCTAACATAACATAGCACTGGTCCCGTAGAATCACATTAGTATGCCTACATTTTCGCAAAATTATTTTCTCACGATGTCGTATGTATCGCTGCAGTGTTCTGTTGAAATTTTAACATTTGCATTACATAATCAAATACATTCACAAGATAGTTCATGCTCAGTCAAATTGCACGGTAGCTCAACTGATAGAACGATGCACTTTCAATGCAAAGATCTGGGGTGCGAGTCCTGAAGAGCACACGAGTCGACACATGAACCCAAAGTTTCATAGAAGCACCCCAAAATGACATGCGTTTTTTCATCTCACATTTGCTTTTTTGACACTATTGGTTAGGTTTATGTTTAAGGTTTATGGTAGGTAGTTGGGCTGGGCAATTACTCGAATTTTATTTTCAGTTACGATTTTGGATTACAACAATTATGAAAACAAGATAATCGAGATAAAACGATTATTGTGCCGCATTCTGTTTCGCAGTGAAACACCCCGGCGTTATATCTTTAAAGCAGTCTTTATTAAAGTTCAAATAATAAGGAAGCGGGTGATGAAACTGCTGATCTCCTGGGATTTTCACACACAACAGTCTCTAGAATTTACTCCGAATGGTGCCAAAAACAAAATACATCAAGTGAGGGGCAGTTCTGTGGATGGAAATGCCTTGTTGATGAGAGAGTTCAACAGAGAATGGCCAGACTGGTTTGAACTGACAAAGTCTACGGTAACTCAGATAACTTCTCTGTACAATTGTGGTGAGAAGAATATAATCTCAGAATGCTATACTGAGATGCGGGCTGGCGCTGTTTTGGTGGCACGAGGGGACCTACACAATATTAGGCAGGTGGTTTTAATGTTGTGGCTGATCGGTGTATAATGGAAAGCACCACGCTACGCCTCCCCCTCTCTCTCGCTCGCACACACAACTTTGTTACTCCAGTGTTGAAAAGCAGCGCATCCTCCGTTGCTAGTTCTAAAGTGATGTTTTCGAACTAGCAACGAAGGTTTGAGCTGTTTCAGAGCTAGATACACTTGATCAGTAAAACTTCTATATTATCTGAAATATCTGTGGGAAACACCCTGGCACTCCCCCTCTCACACACACACACACTGACACACACTTGGACACACAAACATACACGCATTACATACACACTCACGAGTGAAAAACAGAGCCATTATGTCAGCGCACACCTGCATCTCAGTTAGGGATGTTTGATTTCGAGTTTTTTGGAGTCGACTCTGATTCCCAACTCCAGCTGTTGGAGTCAATGGAATCAACTCTTCGACTCCATTTATTTTCAATCAGGATAGTTTCAAAATTCAGGGCTGTCACCAGGGATGGCCATTAGTGGTCAGTGCCTTCCCAAGTGACATATTTTCACCCCCCAAAACTGCTTGTCAGGCATGAGCGGAAAATCAACGGAATTATAAAAATCATAGTTTAATTTTCACTCGTATATATCTCACTCAATCCACTGTTTATTGCGTCTGATTGCTAATTTCCATGCCAATGGAAAAACAAATCACACATTTTCTTGCTCAATTCACTTCAATAACTAATAATAGGCATATTATGGAGATGTAATAAAATAAATAATTTATTTGGACCGTTGTTTTTAAATGGAACGTACAGTATGGTAGGTGAAATCGCTTTTTTATGGAAAGTCTGGTGAAAATTTTAAAACGCCAGCTTTTTAAACTCAACAGTCTCAACCACAACAGATTAAATAGCAGTTGGTTTAATAAAGGTATATTGGTGTGGTTATTGCTTTGATAAAATATCACTATCTTAACTGTAAGTTAATAGTGTTTCCTATTCCAAATGTTCTGATGATAGCCCTGTGTAGATTGCAGTCTTTAATCGCACACTAAATGTAGTTGTTATTTTCTCTTCAGAGTTTTTAAAATGTGTGACATGAAGACATAAACTCCTGCTATAATAATTAGAGACATTGCATAACTTTCCCTTAAAATGACTGGTAACAATGTCATTCCCTAGTTGCTGCTGATATCCAATTTTAAGAGGGAAAATAACAAGAAACATGCTGGATCAGAAATAATTTCATTGTCATATAGAAACTAGACAAACTGGGAGAATCCACTTCTCCATCCACTGTCCCTTGCATTGATGTAATACTACACAAACTTCCGAAAGTTTTAAAATCTGTCACACTCTCTCTCTTTTTTGCACGCACGCACATTATCTCTCACTCAAACGCACATGATGAATAAGGAGGTGTCCCACCAACCAACAGGTGTTTGTAGAGGATATGATTGGTTCTTACGACAATTCATTATTTTGAGCCAATCACAACATCCTGTTCGTAAAGTTACGGAGTCAAACAAAAGAATCGACTCCTGTATCAGAGTCAGCTCCGATTCTAGGACGAGTCAGAGTCGAGGAACCAACTCTCCATTACTAATCTCAGTGGGGATGAAAACAGTTGTTAATATTTACATCGGAAATATGGCGACACTCACTGCTGCTGAGAAGTGCTTAAACATACATCTTGGCGATTTTTAAGCGATGTTACTTCTGACAAGAGCTGCAACAAATAAAGGTAATCCCAGCAGCGATCTCTCTCAGTTTGAGTTTCTCTCTTTTGATCCCTCAAAAACAAACTCACATACAAACTCTCACGCACAAACGCACTAACTCGTTACTAGAGTGAGTGCTCCAGTAAAGCAGCTCAAGCCTCACTATCCTCTGTTCTAAGTTCTAAAGTTACGTTTTCGAACTAGCAACGAAGGCTTGAGCTGTATCAGAGCAAGATGCTGAATCTGTAGCGGAAGAAATTAGATCCACTCACAAGAGCGTTTTAGGGACGAAAACCAGAAAATGTCTTGAGATAAAACCCTGAACGATGTCTTAAGGTGTGGTAACTGTGAAATAAGCAGAATAATTGATGACAGACTGTTGAATTATTACAAAATAATGCACACCGTGGTGCAATGGTCACTCCTCTGCGCATCGTGACCGCATTACCACTTTGGGTGTGTATTATTTTTAAATAATTCAACAGTCTGTCATCAATTATTCCTTACACAGTAAAAGTTTTATGTTGCATTTCATTCTGAATGTTTATTGAATACTTGATATCCTACTGCTGTTAAAAACTTTTAAAGCTGTTAAAAAAAGCACTGAATTGAGCTGGTATTGAGAATCGTCAAATTTCACGACCGACTACTGCAATTTTGGTATTGTGATAATGTATAGCTTTTATTGTACATGATAGATCTTGCTGCAATAACATGATGAAAAAGTCGATCTCATTCAATAGAACTTTGAGCACCCCTGCTGTAAATGAAGGCAATGGAGCCTTTCCTTTATTTGACTACCATACGTAACATAAAATAATTATCATATGACAACAGCCTCCTCCCCTACCCAGTGCAGTTTACATTTCAAGTTCTAGGAAATTCACTGTTAAAAAGACAATTTCTTTCAAAAGTTCAATAAATGCATGATGTTTCCAAAGTCAGTGAGTAATCATGTTAAATAATCGTGATCTCAGTATTGACCAAAATAATCGTGATTATGATTTTTGCCATAATCAAGCAGCCCTAGTAGGGAGGTTGGTTTAGTTGATTTAAAACTCATTAGAACATTAACCTTAAAAACATGATCTGTTTGGAAGAAAATATAACTCGCATTTAGCGCCACTCATATGTGTCGCGATACATGTAAGGCACCATGTAATGTCATTTTGCCAAAATGTCTCCACAGTGACGTAATTTTCATGAGATCAGGTTCAATGTTTTGAAAGTGCTACAGTGTTTACACTTTTTGGGGAAATCAGCCTATCAATGGCTTACTTATATTTGTCTTTCCACTTTAAGCTAGGATAAGAGAAAGTACATCAACTTCACCTTTAAACTCCACTGATATAATAAGGCTTCACTTTCCTTAAAGTTTTACGGTCTTTTATTCCCCTTGTCTTAAAGCTTGAGGGGTATTTTGCAAATGTATGGGATCTGTTTTTGAAAATTTCCAAGGGTCAAATGTCAGTTTAACACATAGCTGTCATTCCCTCAGCTCGTGATTTGGTCAAGCCAGATTTTCTGTTTGACTGAAAGGACTTGAAAGCCTCGTTAAATATCGTGGATGTGTTTGTCTGACCTGGGGTCAATAGGTGGAAGACTGTGATTGTGAGACATGTGTGCGTTCATCTTGAGAATGTCTTACAGCTGATCATCTCGCACAGCTGCCTTAAAAGACCCCATGATATAATAATTTAGTTTTGTGGCATTTAGTCTATCATCTATGTGCTTGCATACTCCTAAAAACTGACAAAATATAATGGAGCAGATATACACATTCAAAATTCACAGTATCTTTCAGTAAATGGGCAGTTCACAGGGTCATAAATACATTTTTGTCCAATAAAACAAGAATGTCCCTCCCCTTTAATATCACCACTGACTAGCAATAGCATGCAGCAAATTGTGGTTTTGCCAGGTTCTAACGTAAACTAAAGACAAAGACGAGCCATTCAATGTGTCTTGCCCCAGCTCCCTGTTTCAATAGGAAATATGTCAACACTGCATATGTCAAACCATTTCATGGGGTCATTAAAGTCAACATGAAATCAAAATGGATCCTATTTACTTTCTTAATACACATTCCTGATCTTATTGTGAATGGGGCTGGAATCACAGGGTAATTGGCAATACGATATTACTGGGCATTCATAAAGTATTCAGACCCCTTAATTGTTTTCATATTTTGTTATTTTGTAGCCTTATGCTAAAATGCTTTAATTATTTTTTTTCATATCAATATACACTCCATACCCCATAATGACAGATTTTTCATAACTTTGCAAATTAATTAAAAAGAAAAAACTGAAATATCACATTGACACCCTTTGCTATGACACTTAAAATTTAGCTCAGGTGCATCCCATTTCTCTGGATAATTTTTTAGATGTTTCTACACTTTGATTGGAGACCACCTGTGGCAAATTCAGTTGATTGGACATAATTTGGAAAGGCACACACACCTGTCTATATAAGGTAACCCGATGGTCACTCTGTTGAGCTCCAGTGATCATGTGTGGAGATGGGAGAAACTTGCAGAAGGACAACCATCAGTGCAACGCTCCACCAATCTTGGCTTTTTGGCAGAGTGGCCAGACGGAAGCCTCTCCTCAGTGCAAGACACCTAAAGGACTCTCAGACTGTGAGAAACAAGATTCTCTGGTCTGATGATACAAAGATTGAACTGTTTGACCTTAATTCCCAGTGTCATTTCTGGAGGAAACCAGGCACCGCTCATCAGTGTGGTGGTGGTAGCATGCTGTGGGGGTGTTTTTCAGTGGCAGGGACTGGGGGACTGGTCAGGGCTAAAGGAAAGCTGAACACAGCAAAATACAGAGATATCCTTAATGAAAACCTTATTAAGTCCTGCAGTCCTTGCAACTTAAAGGAATAGTTTAAACAAATAGCATGCAGCCTTCTGAGAGATGAACAATGTTTTTTGATGTTCACTGAACATGCAGTGTATAGTAATATAAAGTCCTTGCAACTTAAAATCAACTTCAATAAATTAAAACTGGAACTGCATCAATAAAGAATACTGTAACAGTAAATTAAACAAAAACAAAACTGAAATAAAGTGTAAATTGTGCTGCTTTTTGGGCTTCTGTATCTTTGAGACCAATTTTGACAAGAAAATTACAAACTAACATTTTGCCGAACTCTGCACTTGAAAGAGAAAGGCGGATTTTGACTAAATCTGTCAAAATTAGCGTGTTAACGCATTTGATTATTAAAAAAGTGTAACACATTCATAACACTGACGCACACACCACAAACACACACAGAAGTGATTCAGTGTCAGTGATAAAGTGATGGGGGAAGGAGCTCTTTAAGCTCTTTTTCGTACAAAACAAGCCTAGTTGGAACTTGTGACAGAAATCAAGTATTTTTCAGCCTCTGTAAGATACATAAAATTACCACAGAAGCACGCCTAGTCTTAACTATCACCAAAATGCAGAATAAGGTGTTCAAAGTGGCACTTGACACTGGTGTTGGTGTGAATCATGAACGCGGTAACAAAGTGGATAGCCACAGTCTGCCAGCTTATTAATATTGCGGAGGATGAGAGTTTAAGAGATTTAATGCCCATTGCAATGAACCTGCAACCTATGTGGAGACTAATTTCAATTAGTCAAACTCCCACTTAGACTTTTGGAAATGTTTAATGTTACTTGAATTGGTGATATTTTAGAGCATTTCTATCTTTATACTGTAGAAGGCTTTGTTTGGAAAATGTTAATAAAGCATTATATTGTTACATATTGTTTTGGTTTTTTTAACTCCTAAGAAGGAAATAAATGCATTTTTACAGGAAAAGAAGTATATTTAAAGTAAAATTTCAGCACTTTCAAAACTGCCATTAATCGCAACTATGAAAAATTATGTGATTAATCTAAATAAAAAATGTTAATCGACTGAGAGCACTAGCTCATCTTTTACCATGTTGTGGGTGACATCAAAGGAGTTCCGTTCTGTCTCAGTGGTAAAACGTAACTGCGCAATCTCAGATACTTTTGTTGAAGTACTCGATCGATTTAATTAATAGAACATTTTTCCCATGACCATAAATTAATGTTAATATCAATACACTATTTTAGGGAAAATATAGCAATACCTTAACAAAGCGATTTTTCCCCCACCTCTAATTGTGAACAATTCCAGTCCCTTCCATTTTTTTCTCATTAAATATCCTTTTTTTGCTCCAATTTCACATTACTGAAGTTGGAATGACAGAAGGGTTGTGAATGCTGTTTCATGTTGACTTTAAAGAACTTCACATCATGTTACTGACTCCCAGAAATCAAAATGCAATAAAGAAATTGTCTAAACCAATGAAATAATGAAAGTCACTGAGGTTCAGGTGAAATTCTGATCTTGCATGTATTGAGCTGTTTAGAATTGTAAATCATAATTTAGCAGACAAAACACTACTGGAAATCCGATCTGTGTTTTCTGACCCAAATTTAAAAAGCCATGTAAACACAGTCTGCCTCCACTGGAATCCATTTGTGCATGAACGGCAGAAATCTGACATTAAGGCGTTGTTGCTTTCTCTTGGAAGAGGAAGAGGGAGAGAAGAGACAGCCATATCAGTAATGGCTCCATCATGATTCCTGTATAATCAAAGATCAGCGAGTTAGTGTTAATTAACCCTGGTTAATCCTTCCCCTACACTCTCTTTCATCTCGCCCCGTCCTCAAGCTTCTGTGTTCAGTGCTCTCTATATGTCTCCCTGTTGCCTGCATGTGAACAAATATTCACTGGTATGCTACACTGGCAGGTTGTCGCTGGTCTTGCACTGGGCCTGTCTCTTCAGTGTCTGTGTGCTGAGCTGTTGCTTGACAGTTATTTTGTTTTTAGCTGTATCCTGGATTAAAGTTGCATGTGGATCCCTTCTTTCACCTTGTGTAAGGATAGGGTTGGTCCTCAGACTGCTTAGATCTTAAATCATCACAATTATTTTTCAAATTCTGTAATCCTAAATATTAAACTTTGGTACGTTAATCATCCTGTACCATTTTTACTACCCACATAAAAGATCAATCATGTGGCTTGTTGAGAAGAGGTTTGCTGTTGATTTTCAAAGCAATCAGAAAGGGTTTCAAGCCATATTTAGGGACCAATATAGCATTGAGTCTTTTTTTGGGGGGGGTGGGATTTTTCCCCTTTTTCACCCAATTTGGAATGCCCAATGCGCTTTTAAGTCCTCGTGGTCGCGTAGTGATTCGCCTCAATCCGGGTGGCAGAGGACGAATCCCAGCTGCCTCGGCGTCTGAGACCGTTGACCCACGCATCTTATCACGTAGCTTGTTGAGTGCGTTGCCACGGAGACAGTGCGTGTGGAGGCTTCACGCCATCCAGAACATTTTAGCAACCACATAGCAACGACCCAGAACCAGATCGTTTGGTGATCGTGCACAGGCAAGCACCATCTGAACATAAAAAATATAGTTTTGCTTGTTGTCACTCCTTCATGGTGTGTTGTATGAGTGCAAAATCAAAAGGAAATCATTTGTTTACAGATATGTAACAGAACCAAGTAATATAAAATCTCAAAACAAAATAAATGGTGGAGATTAAATGCAAAATTGGTTCCTTCTGCTCTGATTTATAGATGGTGGAAAATTAAGTGTGCTCATCAAGGGATTCCATTTAATTGTACTTGAAGGGTTCCCTTTGGCCCAAATAGTATGTACAAATGGATTATAATTCTCTTTTAAATGTCAGTTTGAGTTTCCAGTCCCGTCATTCACAATCTCCACCAGTCAGCCCTCTAGGAATTATCATAACAAAGCCAAACCGAGCTAAAATTGCCATTCTCAGTCTACAAATGTATAATATCCCTTTAATGTAGATCACTCTAGAAACCAATGTGGAGTTGTTTGCGTATCGTTTTAATTAACCAGAACATACAAGAAACCTCATTAACTAGTAGCGGCATTGCTCACTGCTCTGTGTACAGTGACCAAACCTAAAATATCTAAGGGACACACTTGTCCTGGATGTTATCCAGCCTTGTGGCCTAATACTTCTGCTTATCTCAGCCCGTGATGACGGCTTGTTGAAGGTAATGGAGAGCAATGAGTACAGGACAGCTGACTCTCCCAGTTCATGTCCTCAGGATGCACTGGGCACATGGGCCATTGCCAACAAGTCGGTGGCTTTGCATATTGGGCGGAGCATTTCTAAAGTATGTGGGCCCTGAAAACCAACACACCACTTATTTGTGATGATGGATGGTGCACCAAACCGCTGAGAAGAGACAGGACACATTTAGCACAGGATGATATGGCCTGGGCTTAGATGAGTCCAGGGTTAATGGACGATATGTAGAGGGATGTTGACTTGTGAGATACTCCACAACGAAAGTTGTGCCACTTCTGAACTTGCATGTAGATGTAGCATCCCTCCTTTCACCTTGTGGGGGATAGATTTGAGCCTATCCATTTCACGCTTTTAAAAACCCTCCTGAAATTGTCACTCGCAAAGCGAAATATTTGCGAATTAGATTTCATCACGATGCATGGCTACGTTTATATGCCTGTCACTGGAGAAAGATGCTTTTTTCTCGAAGATTGGTGTAGTTATGGCATCTACCAGCAGGGGACCATACTAACCAGCCAAACCTAACTTTAATGAGACTTAGGAGGCTAACTGTTGAAATCGGGGTTGAAGTGGAGTGATAGGGAAATTTGAAATTATCCAGTGTTAAGTGATTGTTATGCTGTGTGTTGCAGGGAGAGGAGACATCCAGCCACAGTTGGACAGTGCCATGCAGGACGTCAGTGATAAATATCTGCTGCTGGAGGAAACGGAGAAGCAGGCGGTCAGGAAAGCTCTGATCGATGAGAGGGGACGATTCTGTGCTTTTGTATCTATGCTTAAACCTGTGGTGGTGAGCGGCCTTTCTGTCCCATATCATTCTTAAAACATTATTTACATGGGACAAATGGAAATTTCATTCAAAAAGTTTCTAATATCTATCATGTGATACTGTACGGTTCTCTCTAATGAGTTCCACAAGCAAAACAAATCTGCCAAAACCATTTTTCTGTCAAACAGTTTTATGGTTTCAAGTTTAACATGATTAACTCTACATAATGAATATACCAGCACAATTATCCTCAAAGAACAAAATCACAGAAATTCTCTCATTATTTACTCACTTTAATAACTTATGATCTTTTCTGTCAGGATGAGGAGATGTCTATGCTTGGAGAGATCATTCACTTGCAGACCATTGCTGATGACCTGAAGGCCTTGACCATGGACCCCCACAAACTGCCACCTGCCAGCGAGCAGGTCAGTGGACTTTTGTCTGGCCCATTTTGCCAAATAATTTTACAATTGTATCAAAATTAGACATTCTTGGGTACAGAGATGAAGTATATGCATAGAAATAGCAGTGGTTTAATGTTCAAATGAAAAAGTAGTTAGTGTGGTAAAATCAGATGGGGTGGAGAAGTGCTTAAAGTAAAGTTTCTTGTTCAGTATAAAGCTTTTGTGGCATAACGCTGATTACCACAAAAATCATTTGGACTCATTCCTCTTTAAAAAAAATATTTTTTAAAAATTGCTTGGTCATTAAGGCACTTACAATGGAAGTAAACAAGGCTAGTCCGCATTATGTTAAAATACCCACTGTTTCAAAAGTATATCCACTTAAACTTAATAAGACTTAAACATCATGAGCTCTTTTTCGTGAGTGCGCAAAGTGCAGCGCTATGCGCTAAGACCGTCAAGTCAAGTCATTTTTATTTGTATAGCGCTTTTTACAACACACATCGTTTCAAAGCAGCTTTACAGGAAATCATGCATTAACAAAAACAAAAAATGAAACTGTAATATCTGTCTTACAGTGATCATTGTGTAGTTTGATTAAATGTGATTGTAAAATGTGTAGAGAAATTAAATAATTAAATAATAATTGTATTTTGAACCCCTGAGAGCAAGCTTAAGGCGACTGTGGCAAGGAACACAAAACTTTATAAGATGTTGGTTAATGGAGAAAAATAACCTTGGGAGAAACCAGGTTTACTCTGGGGGCCAGTTCCCCTCTGGCTAACATCATGAATATAATGCCAATATTAGTTATTTACGTGCAGTGCAGGTCATGGTTTAAGATTAGTAAACTAAGTAAGTGTTAAGGGTCAGTGTTTAAACAAAGATTTTGTATAAACTGTAAGATTAATGACTATTGTCTTTGAAGTCCATCGTGGATTAACTGCATACGTTTACATAGATGAACTGTCCTTTGTTAGTTGGCTGATGAAGGCTTTTATTTGCAATTAATTGATAGTCTATGTATTCCATTTCAAGTGTGTAGTCCATCAATTGACAAAGGTGATGCAGGCAGAGATCAATGAGGTGCATCGCAGTTTAACCTGCAGGTCATTTCAGTGAGGTCTATCCTAAATTCAAGGTTCAGGCAGTGGCATATGAAGTATCCCATGTCTTACAGTTGTAATTGTCATCAGTTCATCCTCTAAAGTCAAAAGACTGAAGTGATGTCTGGCTAGCACTGGCTGTAGTTTGTCGTCATCTCTCAGCGACATGGAGCATTGGAGTCCAACACCAAGCAGGAACGGAGCTGGATCTGGCCGGCTCTGGTATGAGTCCCGAGGTTGAGACAGGGAAACAAATAGAATAATATTAGCGTAGATGCCATTAAATATTTTGTAGAGTTATAGATCATGATAAACGTTTCTGGTTTCTGGTTCCAGCAGACCTAACTAAAGCAGCCTAACTGTGAGTTGAAGGATAAATTAGGTGTATGCCTGGCTAAATAGATGAGTCTTTAGCCGAACAATGTTAGGGAGACTATTCCATAGTTTAGGAGCCAAATATGAAAAGGATTTACCTCCTTTTGTGGATTCTGATATTCTAGGAACTATTAACAGGCCAGAATTTTGCGATCGTAATGAACGTGATGGAATATACCATGGTTGAAGGTCACTTAAGTACTGTGAAGCTAGACCATTCAAAGCTTTGTATGTAGTTAACAGAGTTTTAAAATTAATAAGAAATTGAACAGGTAGCCAGTGTAACAACAATAAAATTGGGCTAATATGATCATATTTCTTGGTTCTAGTCAGCACTCTGGCTGCTTCAACAACCAATTGAATCAGCAACAGAGAGCATGTTTCGTAATTTAACAACATTTCTTAGGTGGAAGAATGCTGTTCTAGCTGTTGAAGTTCTTCGTCAAATTATATTTTAGCGGCTTATTTTTAGAGGCTTTTGGTCCAATAATTAGTACCTCCTTGTCGGAGTTGAGTAGAAGGACATTTCTGGCCATCCAATCTTTGATTTCATTTATACACTCTGCTAATTTGGAGAATTGTGAATTTTCGTTGGGTTTAGAAGAAATATAAAGTTGTGTATCATCTGCATAACAGTGGAAACGTATTCCATGATTCCTGATAATATCTCCCAGGCGAAGCATATATAAGGAGAAAAGAAGAGGTACTAAAACCGTCCGCAATATCTTATCCAATTCTCGTGCCAGCGCAAAGTCGGCGTGGGTGGAAGTGTTTGCGTTATCTGTGGGTGTATGCGTGCAGTCTGTGCGTGTATTGTATGTTAATGAAGTGGTGCAAAGCGCAATTGGCTGTTTTCCTGAGAAACAGGACATTGCGCTAAGACGTTTCAAAAGCAGGTCTGTTTGCAGCGCAGACTAAACTCAGTTCCTGCACTTGCAGTTTAGAGATTTCACCAGCAAGTGGTAATAAAGTTAATGTCCAAACTCTGAAAATAAAGTGGAACATCTAATTATGTCCATGGCGATCATTGTTGTAGCAGTTTTATGAAACAAATATTTATGAGATTTGTGTTAAACTGTCTTAAGGTCATGGTTTATTTTCATCATTGTTATTATTATGTTTATATTTACAGTTGTATTTATGATCTAATTAATATTGGTATTTTTACTTCCGAGTGAATTTTAAGTCACTTGAAAAGGGGTCTGTGGAAGAAGTTGGACAGAGTAAAATGTTTGGGTTTGGTATTTTTCTTTTTTTTTTACCAATTCGTTATTTTGATAATATTTTCATTTCGTTTGAAGTGTAATTTGAATTAAGTGTTAAAATTGTGTTTTTTGTGTTAAAATAGATAATGTGTTAATACTAGCCATGATTTGTGTGTCAGTAGATGAAAATGATTAATAATACTTACATTCTCTATAATTAAATTCTGACGTGAATCACATTTTCCATGCATATAAAAGGAGCGTGTCACTCTCATAGAAATATGCCTGATATTCATCGGGGACAAAGTTAATGCACAAAAGAATGTATGTCCATATTTCTACTCTTCTAATTCTTCTAGTCCGTTAACACTACCAACTTCTTATGAATGTGCTGTCTTTGTTTTTATCGCTGGTGTTTGACAGGGAATGGACTATAATAGGATACAGACGTGCCAGAGAAGAACCTCAGAATTAAATTGCACTTGACCCAGCCCATTAGCACTTTGCGCACGCAGTTTCGCCAAACCCACTTGTGCCTAGACTTAGCGCATTCTTAAACAAAAATACCAAAACTTCCTGGCCAAACCCACTGACTTTGTGTGTATGACTTACGGCATATCACTGCGCTTAGCGCTAGCGCTCTTAAAATACGGCCCCCTACGTATTAACATGACAAATACTGGCGTTTAACTTGTATTGAACTCAGAACATTCCCTTAAAACTCAAGACAAGTAACCAGAATTATACTGGTTCGATCACCGCAAGGAGCGAGCCATGAGTTTTCACCATTGTGCCCTTAACACCAAAGGATTACCCATGTCACACGAAAGTTGCGGAAAGAAATTCCTCATGGTCATAAATCAATAATTATTATATTGTACTTCAGTTTAAGTTCAAAGATGCTATAATAATATACTGTGTCAACACCTCTCATGTTCAGTGGAACATTCCAGTTATATCAGATCAGCCATCAGACTACTGTTTATTTTAATATTTGAGTTTCTATGTGATTGTTACTATTACTGTCTTCTGTAACATGGTAGAATACACTTCTCTACCACCATACATCTCATGTGTCATAAGTGTAGTGATTGCAGGAGCAGTCTGCTGTCTTCATTGTGGTAGAACAGCATAGTTGGAAACTAGACAACTTATTTGCATTATGAGTGTCTGTTGAAGGCCTAGGGTCATGCAAGCCCTCAGGTTGATAGCTATTGCTGAAACATACTACATTAGTCAGTTTCCCATGTTTATGTTTGTCCTGCGGCAATTTATCAAATTGTGATTACCTGTGCGTGACAGTGTTCACTGAAAGTTTGTAGACCTGTAATCTAGTCAAAGAGTTGCTCCTTTATAGAAGCTCAAATATAAAAATGGCTTTGATTTATTAACGTGTGTGTGTGTGTGTGTGTGTGTGTGTGTCGCACAGGTCATACATGATCTAAAAGGTTCAGACTACACCTGGTCCTATCAGACTCCTCCATCCTCTCCCAGTACCACTATATCCAGGAAGTCTAGTATGTGCAGGTAAGTGTCACACTAAAGTTTAGAACTGTTCTCTGATGTAATTGATAGATTACAATAGCACTTCATTTAAAGATGTTTTTAGTACTCCACTAGACCATTCTGGTAAATAGAGAGAGAGAGAGCTTTGAACCATTTACTCTGCTGATAAAAGCCTGTTTGGATGCTGTCTTTGCATTGCCTCCTGGTGGTACCTGTTTTTGTGTTCTTAGAATTGTTTTTATGAAATGAGTCTATAAGCTTTTGTTGGCAAAGAGATAGTAAACAGAACTGCATATGAATGTCTTTGAGTCACAAATTTGCATGTTCCAACACAGCATGTTTATACTAATGTTTATTTGTGTGTGTTGGAACGTTACAGCATGCAGTCAAAGAATTTGTCCTAGTTTGCTGTAAATAGGATATGTGCAAAATGAGATATGAGGGTGGAAATGCCCAAATGCTTGATAAGTTATAATTACACTGCCTGTGAAGGATATATATTTTTTCAAACTATCAATTATATATAGAAATTTTGTATTACATTTGTTAGCGATAGATGGATATATGGGCCAGGCTGATTAATCAAATTCTACCAACAGCCTTGTCAATGGATGACACACATTTTCTGTTTTCAAATCTTTTTTTGTGAATTTCGAGAGAATATTTTGTAAAAAAATAATTATATATATATATATATATATATATTATAATCAGTGAACGGGTAGTTCAAAAGACATGAAATGCTTTTGGAAAGTTGTACTTTTATGTGAAATCCTATTTACATTTAAAACTATTTTTAAACAACATTTTGGAAGTTATTTTATCATTTTTATCAAGGCCAATTTTATTATGCTGACCTCATATGGATTTAGAGATTTCGTGGAATATTTGTACTTCGATTAATTTGGTACTCTGCCATACCATTTAAAATTAACTAAAAGGAAGAGAAAACATGGTAAGAGAAGTGGTGACCAGTTACAGGGCCTAAACTAAAATGTCCCTTCTACATTCATATACAGTAGCAAGAAAAAGTATGTGAACCCATTGGAATTACCTGCATTTATGTATAAATTTGATTTACAATCTGGTTTGATCTTCATCTAAGATACAATAATGAACAAACACAATCTGGTTAAACAGTTAATACATTAACAGTGCTGTGGAAAAAGTATTTGAACCCCTAGGCTTATGACGTCAACCAAAGCTAATTAGAGTCAGGAGTTCGCAAACCTGGCATCCAGTTAATGATGGTGTGGGATTAGTGTGGGTTAGAACTACTTTGACTTATACTCAAACATTTTGAGTTTGCTATTTACAAGAAACATCTGCTGACGTGGACCATGCCTTGCAAAAAAAGAGATCTCAGAAGAACTACGATAAAGAATTTTTGCTTTGCATAAAGCTGGAAAGGGTTACAAAGTTATCTCAAAGCTTAGATAATTATCTTTCCACAGTTAGATAAATCATCTATAAATAAAGACTTTTTAGCACTGTGGCTACTCTCCCTAGAAGTGGCCGTCCAGCAAAGATGACTTAAAGGGCACACCGCAGAATATTCAGTGAGGTAAAAAAAATCATTGGATGGGCTGTTCATGAGTCTACTATACGGAAAACATTATAAAGGCATGGTGTTCATGGCAGGACACCATGAAGAAAGCCGCTGCTTTCCAACAAAAACATTGCTGCACACCTGAAGTTTGCCAAAGACCTCCTTGACACTCCACAATACTACTGGGAAAATGTTTTGTGGACTGATTAATCTAAGGTTGAATTGTTTGGGAAGAGCACGCAGCACTACGTATGGCATAAAAAGGGCACCGCATACAAACATGAAAACATCATCCCAGCGGGGAAGTACGGTGGAGGGAGCATCGTGATTTGGGGCTGCTTTGATGCTTCGGGGCATGGACCACTTACCGTTGAGGGAAAAATGTATTACCAAGTTTATCAAGATATCCTACAGGACAATGTCAGGGTGGCTGTGTGTCAGCTGGAGCTCAGTAGAAGTTGGGTGATGCAGTAGGACAATGACCCTAAACATTAGGGGTATAACGGTACACAGAAGTCACGGTTTGATACGTACCTCGGTTTTGGGGTCACGGTTCGATACGAGTTCGGTACAACAGGAAAAAGCAACAAATCCCAAATGCTAGGTTTCTTATCATTTATTTTGAACAGACAGTAAATGCAAATTACAGTTTGTTCCACCTAGCAGCATTTAGTACCCCCTGAGGTAGTTGGTACAGTACAGCCTCCTTTAGTGTATTAAGCACTAAGCAGTAAACAGAATGCACTCCTGCATAGGTCATATTTTTTTGTAGGGCTGATAAAAAACAAATGGTAAAAAATAAAACTTGTGCATTAGGAGGAGTGTTACAATTTGTTCCACTTAAACTATATGTAAACATTCAAAGCTTAAGCCCAACACTCCCAAAATGACAGAAAATCAAACCAACCTTGCTAGTAGGGAGGTACTGAGGTAGCAGGCCAGGTACAACCAGTTGGTATTTGCCAACTGCATAGATGGTCTCTTCTTCTTCTGCTCTTTTTCCTGTTGTGGCGGTTAGCAAATACCGTCGCATTACCGCGCGCACCCCCTTCTGTATTGGAGTGTGGATCGCCTGTGACTGACTCCGTTACACCCCTACTAAACACTGAAGGAAATCCACTACAGAATGGCTACAAAAAAAATACCTTTTGGAGTGTCCCAGTCAGAGCCCAGACCTTAACCCAATAGAGATGCTGTGGAAAGACCTCAAGAGAGCTGTTTATACCAGACATCCTAAGAATATGGCAGACCCTGAAGCAGTTCTATAAGGAAGAATGGTCCAAAATTCCTTCTGAATGTTGCGCAGGTCTAATCCGCAGCTACCGGAAACACTTAGTTGAGATTATTGCTGCATAAAGGAGGATCGACCAGTTATTAAAACCAAGTGTTCACTTACTTTTTCCACTGCACTGTGAATGTTTAATGGGATGTGTTCTATAAAGACATGAAATATTGTTGTTAGCTTAAGCACATTGTGTTTGTCTATACTTGTGACTTTGATGAAGATGAGATCACATTATGACCAATTTTTTCAGAAACCAGCTAATTCCAAAGGGTTCACATACGTTTTCTTGCCACTGTACATTTTAACCTTAAATCTTGATGTTGACAAAAAAAAAAAAAAAAAAAAGTTCCATGGTCACATTAAGTGTCAACTACCTATATATTTGTACATATCAGTTGCAATATTTATATTTAATTAGGCCATACCACATATATTTTACCACCCCACTCTCTAGTTATTAGTATCAGCCATTGAAAAACCCAGTAAACCATTAGCATCTAATATAATTCTGTATTGACTGAATCATTTAACATATAAGTTTTTAAAGAGAACTCATGAATTGTCTTCCAGAGGAAGCAATCTAGAATGATCCACTTATCGTACCATTCTCAGTAACTGAAAGCTGAAATATAATACTGATCTGGAAACAGTGCTCATAATATTAGATTTTTTAACGTAATGACCCTTCATACCAAAACCCCTGACCCTCTGTGTCCATCTTTGTGAACTGTTCGTCATCCTCTTTTGAACAGTTTCACTAGAAACAGTTTGTGAGGTGATGCTGCATTGTTGTGTCTGGCCCGCTGTTGGAGTTCCACTCTGATAAAGCAACAGCAGTCGAATCACACAATGCAGCTGGCAAGAACTCCGTATTCACAGCTTCAAGTGGCAAATGCACGCTCTTTAATGACCACAATGCTCTTGTCTCGCCTGCAGGAGCTCCGAGCATGATAAATGTGCTTGCTGGCACGGCTTCTGCCTCTCTGTCACTTCTTATGTTGATGTATTCCACCATTATACTCTTCCCTTTGGCAATAAGCCCCCACACACACTGGATAGTCAGACACTTTAGGAAAAGTGCTGGCCAAGGGTGCTGATTTTAGAACAAGTAGCTAAAAATAGCAATCAGGGCACACTGTAATTATCTTCTATCACATCATTGGACTGCTATTAATCTAGAGCTCTTCTTTCTCTGAGCCCTCTGGTCATAAACTACTGTTCTTTTTTAAAAATGGTGTAATTCTTCACGTACATTGAAATAACATTACCACCTACTGACCCATTGAAGCAGTTATGAATTAGATTGAGACCCGGTTTTCAGCAATAATTAGTTGTGTTTACTAAGGGAAGTATCACTGTTACTATTGCTCATACTTGGAGAGAGATTTGAACAAACCTTTGGCATGTAACTCATCTCGCATCTCTAAACATGACTGATGCAAACTCAAATTAAGTGGATTGTTAAAAGGTGTGTTATTACTTTACAATGCAACCAGATGAATGACTTATTCCTGGCGGACGATAAAACAGTTGGAAAATCCCATGTATTTGTATTTTAGGAGGCATTAATAAAGATTTTGATCTTACCGCTAGGAGTTCTCCAACTCTTACTAACGAATAGGGGGAAATCTTAACGTGAGAGTAAAGGCAGAGTTGACCTCGTTGCTATGGATGACGTCACGTTCTATGACCCCACTTTCTTAAATCGGCCAAAATGAATGGTTGACAGGAAACCACTGTTTGTCAGCAAATTCATTATAGACAGACTTATAATAGACAGACTAATTACAGACAGAATTAGGCCTATACTGTATATAGCCTATATATAATATAATATTATATAACATAATGTGTTGTTTCAGTTCGTGGGAGAGGTAATTACATCTCTAACTAAGTTTCCAATAATGAAAAAACCCTCGAGATTCAGGCGACATCCTTTAAAAGGTCAATGTCATAATAACATTCTAATACATTGACTCGATTGCGTGGTGAATTGATGACAGCAGTCATGCTTTGAATTGTTTGTGATTCACTCTTAATGATTTAGTAGTCCTCAGGAAGACTTCTAAGTAGACGTGGGTTTAGGAGCTACTTTTAACGTTAAAATGCTCCAAGAATTACTCTCAAATAAAACATTAATGGAACAAAGCACCTTAGCAACCGTGACGACCTTAAGCACCATAGCAACCAAGTTGCAGAACTATATTAAACACCCAAAACTACCTTAGTTAGCAAGTAGCAACAATCTACTAACTACCCAAAACACCCTAGCAACCGCAACAACCTTGAACAGCTTAGCAACAAAGTAGCAACATTCTACCAACCACCCAAAACTCCCTAGCAACCTCAACAACCTTGAACAGCTTAGCAACTAAGTAGCAACACTCTTTCAACCACCCAAAACACCCTAGCAACCTCAGCGAACTTGAATAGCTTAGCAACCTTGTAGCAACACTCTACCAACCATGCAAAACACCCTAGCAACTGCAACGTTGCTAGGAACCGCAGCTTAGCAACCAAAGCAATACTCTACCAACCACCAAAAACATCCTAGCAACCACAACAACCTTGAACAGCTTAGCACCCTAGTAGCAACACTCTACCAACAATTCAAAACACCCTGTCAGCAGCCTACCAATTCACTAAAAACCACTAATTTCCTTAGCAATGCCCTGGAACATAACTCCATAGAATTATGGCTGTGAGTTTTCCATGTGCAAGCACCACTAACAGTTTCTTGTAAATATTTAAAAAGTAAAAATCTTGTTGACCAATTAAAATTGTCCTTATGGGAAAGAGCAGTTCTGTTCACCTTGATTTTATGTGTTCACATCTCACATTTGGTTTGAATTTGGTTTTGTTTCTATTTGGTTTGTTTGTCCTTGCCTGCTGCATTTGGTTTGTGTGGAATGTTAATGGTTCCTGGTCTCCTCCTCCCTCTCTGTTTCGTTCCCTTCCCCTGCCTGTGCCCTGCCCCCTCCACTCCGGCTCTGTCTCTAACAGCAGTCTGAACAGTGTGAACAGTAGTGACTCCAGATCCAGTGGGTCGCACTCTCACTCCCCTTCCCCACACTATCGCTATCGCAGCTCAACACTGCCACAGCAAGCCCCGGTGCGCCTCTCCAGCATCTCTTCACACGATTCTGGCTTCATCTCACAAGACGCCTTCCAATCCAAGTCACCGTCCCCCATGCCCTCTGAATCTGCTCCACAGGTAAGAGCTCAGAAGAAGACATTTCCTGAATTTTCACAGAGCACCTGAAATGTTCTTATTTCTTACAAATGCTCTTTATGTTCTGTGGTCCAAAAAGTATTTGGATTCTTAAGTCAAGAGTCAATAATATTTACATCTGAATGTCAAGAAGCCTTCTCCACCCACCTCTTAACTGTTAACCCAATGTAAAAGCTCACCCAAAGTGTTTTTTGTCTTGTCATGTAAGTGCTTGAAGAAGATAGTGTCTTGTTTCATTGCTTTGGGCTGCACATCCATCATTAAAGTGCCCTGTAGCAATTGTCATCTTAAGCTCAAGTCTCCTGTCAGTGTCGGTCAACAATCCAAGAGACTCACTGCAGGGAGTGGGGCTTTACTCTGTGGTTCATTCCCATTGTCAGGCCATAGCCAATTATCCTTAGTCAAGAACAAGTTGAACAGGTGCCTCAGACTATCACTGCGAAACTGAGTTTGCTGAATTAATCCTCTCTTGAGAAACAAGGTGGGTTATACAACTGGAGGAAATTTACAGAAAGAATCAGTTGGCCATCGACTTGCAAGTTTTTTCTCTTGAACAGTTTTGAACACACAAACAATTGGTGCATTTTTTGAAAATTGGACTTGATCTGAGCCAGTTTTGGTGTAGAAACAACAGTACACAAATCCAGGTTATTCCAGATTTCGCAACCTATTTCCATAGAATCCAGCCATAAATAGAAATGGCTGAATAATAATAAGACTAACACATACAATAGGTGCCTACGCATCTTTGGTGCTTGACCCCTAAAACAAGTGAGGAAAAAAAAAGAAACGTGATACAGATGTTGAGTTAAAACAAAAACATGAAAGCATAAAAAAAAAGCATAGACGAGATAAATAACTGCAAGTGGCATGAGGGAGAATATTAGACCCTGTGGCATTTTTGACTTCTTGTTTACATTGCCAATGATTTGTCTTTGCCTCCTGCTAAGTTCATAGCTCTCCTGCATAGCTGTGCACACTTTACCACACTTCACTACCCCTCTCAAACTTTCCCATGATCACTGGCTTACTCATGCAAGTGCAGCTAGTCTAGTGCAAGGTTTGAAAATAAATTGGCTCGTCCTCTACGAAAATACCCTACAAATTCACCAAAAAAAGTCTGGAAAATGTTGCCCCTCTGTCTTTTGAGGGAATTGAAGCAGCCTTATAGGTGCCTGAGGAAACATGACTACATTCCCAGAAGAAACTATGGTTTCAAAACAGTGGTGAGACTTTCAGTTCACCCTAAGTGGAGCATTTGAGATGCTAACCACAACTCTGCTTGGCAAATTTTTGTCCGGGTTCAGTGGAACCGGGATTTGAGGTTTGCAATGCTTTGCTAGTGATGTCATCATCCAAGATCGACTGGCCCCATAAATTAGGTCCCAGCATGGTCTCAGAGCTTCTAATATCCGTGGCTACCCCGCTCAATTAGAAATAACTTTAGCGGTTAAGCAGCTGCCTTTCACTGGATCTGCACCCCTCACGAGCTCTGTCTAGTTGTTTGCTTTTTTCAGTTTTCCTCAATTCAAGAATCTGGCTGCTTGTGGCTCAGTTTGACTCTCGCTAAATGAAACTGGTGTCACTGTTTTTCGTGCCTCAGGCCTGGTTCACACCGTGCTCGAAAGCTCTACATATTTATTTCGGTGCCCATATAAAAGGGATAGATTTCATGACGATCAAGATTGTAATAGTTTTCAATGGCCAACTCCTGGAAACCATTTTAGAATTTATAGCATCATTTAAAAGAAAAATCCACAATTCACTTGACTTCTTGCATAGGGCCTTAGTTCTGTTACACAGCAGTGTCACTGTCAGTGTGAAAGCTCAACGCAATTCCGCTGTTGCATTTACACTGCTACTTTGCTTACACACTGCTTGTGTGTGCGGTGTAAAACAGGGGCCGGTTGCATAAACATAGCCATTAACTTAAGACTGTGTCTAACAATTAGTTTGACTAGCTAAAGACACCATAGGAAGCCTGTTGCATAAAACAAGCTCACAGTTGTCTTTAGTAAGACAGTCTAATTTGCATTGCATTGTGGGAAAAGTAAGACACTGAACAGCTTTAAAATAAATGGCCGACAGTGAATGCTCAATACAGTTTTCATTCGCTGAAAATATTTGCATATTAGAGGAACACAGTGCTTCAAAATTGATTCTAATGAAAAAATTTAGTGATTTTAACCCAAATAATAAAAAACAGATGACATTTTGTTACCATTGTTGAAGTCAAAGTCTTCTACAAAGTCTCAACTGAAGCCCCCACTGGCTCAGCTGACAGTTATTTTCCATGGCAACATGAAATGTAAACACAATTTAGCCTAAAGGTGAGCTGTCTTATATTTTGGTTTAAATTAGACTGATCTAAGTTTTTATGCAACTGACTCAGAAAATTAAGACCAACATTTTAGATGACTAACTAGTGAGATGAGTCTAAAACAGTTTTATGCAACCGGCCCCAGGCCTTAGATTTGGCATATTAACTCTTCTGGAACCCCTGAAACTTTTTTTTGTTTAGTTTTCTGACATTTTGATTTATTTTATAGCCTCTAACTACTCGCTTTATTTGCTTTTCTCTGTCTCTTTCTCTATTTGTATGTCTAAACATGTTGTCTGTGTACTGTGGCCTTCTTTTTGCTCCTTCGTGTATGTGCTGCTCTGGTTTCTGTGTGTGTGTGTGTGTGTGTGTGTGTGTGTGTGTGTGTGTGTGTGTGTGTGTGTGTGTGTGTGTGTGTGTTCTGAATGCTTTCCCTTGTGTGTGTTTTCTTATGTGTGTATGTGTGAACTTGTTTCTGTGCGCGCTGTTGTTTTCTATGTTTTTTGTCTGCTTTGCATGCTGTAGACTACCTCCATCTCTGCCTCCTCGGATGTTTCTGAGACCTGTCAATCAATCAGCGAGTGCAGTTCTCCCAGTTCCATTGGCTCAGGTGGAGCCACTGCCTGCTCAGAGAAGGTGAACCCCCCTTTGACCCTCATGTCATTTAGTAACACCATTTAGTACTGTGTCATAGGCACAATAGGGTGCAACAGTGCCACCCACTTTTTCAGTGGACTTGGTTCCGAAAGTTTTTTCCCTGTTCATTTTATCCATAGGTATAAAAAAAGTTAAATAAAGAGTTCCAAAAACACCAACCATCTTGGAGAGAAATCACAACATTAAAAACTTTGATTTATAGCAAAAATGTATTTGAAAATCAGAAAAAGAAGATAAAAGGGACAGGACAGTGTACTCAGAATGAAATAATCTAATCAAAAATATATAAAACTGTTGACTTTTGTCAATAGTTAATATTATTGTCTTTGATAAATAGTATAAAAATATATTTTAAGTTTATTGCAAAATATTCAGAAATATACAAATATACAGTACGAGTAGTTTGAGAGTGTAGGAAGATTGGGTTGATTATGTCATTTGCAATGCTTCATGGGAGTGCGTGGTTGCTGCTTGGACTAGCTCTTTTGTGCGATTTGCTTGCTGTAATTCTCTGATTGGTTGAGCTCTCATAAGGATTATGGGTAGTGTAGTTCTTCACTGGTAACTCAGCTTTGAAGCATGATTTTTTTTTTTAAATGAAGTTAAAATCAAGATCTGGAGATGTTTCTTATGCATTAGACACTTACTTGACGAAAGCTATTTAAAAAAAATGGGGGGGACAAAGTTGGCAAAGGCAAAAAGTGATAGCGACATGTCCCACCTGTCCCTCCCATAAATGACGCCTATGGCATATACCATTACCAGTGTTGGGTAAGTTACTCTTTTAAAAAAGTAATCTCCTACAAACGGTGCTGGGTGGATTACTTGTGAATTGTAATCAGGTACTGATTACAAATTACATGACAAAAAATGCAATTAAAAATATAATCATGGATTACATTTTTGGGGTAATCTAATCTGATTATTGTGGATTACTTTTGGATTACTTTCAACCTAATTCAGTTTTATTTAATGTCACATGCATTTGAGTAGTACAAAGAAGAAAATATATTCCATTCTTTATTACTAACAAAAAAAGCCTCACAAAAAGAGCTCATGACATTTTTAAAAAGTGCATTAAACATTACATGAATGAAACAAACATTAAATCTAACAGCAATGAAAGTGCCAAAGTTTATCATTCAAAACACTAAGACAACAAGTTCATTTTAAGTGCATAAAACAGTAGTGGCATTACGAACATTAATGACCATAAAATCAACATAAAACGATCATAAAATGAACGAAAGTTAATGACCATAAAATCAACAGCAACAATGTTGCCTAGGTCAAAGCTTTCATCTAAAAAAACTGAAACATGTTTAACACTTACTGCTTACTGATAGTCCATTGGCTATTCTAAAGCTGAAGTGCATATCTTACTGTTGTAACATAAAAGGAGCACGTGATCAAAATGTTCATCTGAGATTATTGCACTTTGGGGTAAGTATATGATGATATTGATATGAAAATGATCAGTAAATTATTTTCTGCAGCTGCCTTGTTAATAAGTAATCATGTAATCTATAAATAAGTAACTGTAGTCTGATTACAAGTATTTTAAAATGTAATTTAATCCAATTACAAGTACTTGATTTTGTAATCCTATTACGTAATACAGATTACATGTAATCCATTACTACCCAGCACTGCTTACAAATAACAAATTACCTTACTAAAATTGTAATTAGATTACTGATTACTTCATCAAACAAGTTCACATTACTAATTACTTTTAAGTTACTTTCTAAAACACTTCACAGACGTTTTTTGTTTCACTCAACGAATTCAAAATAATGTCAGTATTTCCTCCTTATTCATACACACAAGTCATACAATCAGCACCATATGTTACCCTCTTACAATGACACCCTTCAGCTGTCACAGAAAGGCAAACAGACATCCTTATGAACATAATTCATGTTTTAATAAGTATTTTACATACATAAAATTGTTAGAAATGTGTAATCCAAGTACTGTACTTAAAAGTAATTAGCCTAATTGGATTTCAGTAACTGTAATCTGATTATAAGAATTATATATAATGTTACACTACTTTTTGACACAATCGCACAATTTTTAGATTACTAAAAAATATTAGGCAACTTTTACATTACTTTTAGATTACAGTAATTTATTGCTTTGTAATCAGATTACATGCAACACTAACCATCCCTCAACAATTTCAGATGTCATGGTCTTGAAAGATGTATTCATTATCTGTAAACATCAATTTCTCTTTGGAGAAATAGCATTTTTATTTACACAACCCTACCGTTCCACTCTGTTTTCCCACCTTCCTTTCCTTGAGTCACTCCTTTTCAAATCCAAAAATGAATTTGCCTGTCCCTTGTGCTTTTATTTTAAATGATTATTCACAGGAACAGGATAAGAAATTTGCGAATGCTGCCCATTGTTGTGTTAATGGATAGCAGTTTCACCCATGTGCCAATCATTTAGTTTATGAATGTTTATGAATGTTTTTCATTTGTTGTACCCGTTCAATCATCTGCAATCAGTTATTCTGTTGATTTGGGTTTTTAGTCCACTGTCCACAGCTGTGCTTGTTGTTCTTGTTTATCCTGTTTTCATTAATTAATTTCATCAATTTTATGTTTTTTTTTTGTCCATGTCCCATCCACCCCTGCATGTGTTCAGTTATCAAACGGCTACAATCATTATGTGCTGGGAGAGTCGACGTACCTGAGCGGAGGGGGTACAGGAGGGGCCTTTCCTTTCTTTCCCCCTCCCTCCTCCATTTCCTCTTCCTCCTCCTCCTCCTCTTCCTCCACATTGTGCTCATGGTCACGCCCGGGCTCAGCTCTCCTGCCTGAATACCCCCACTATTGCACCCTGGGCCCAGGCATGATCCCTTCCTCCAAAGTCCCCAGCTGGAAGGTTTGTCCATCCTCTCCTCCACAGTCACACCATCGTATGTTCTTAAGTTCTTATGTTGCTCATCCATTGTCCAACATGAGTGATACATTCACAATGTGGATCTGTTCTTGCCATTATTATCTGTACATTTGAAATGGTTCAGAGCTAGCGAAGAATTCGTTTTAAAGGGGTCGTGACATGAGGAATCATGTTTTCCTTGATCTTTTGGCATATTAAGAGGTCACTGTACTGTAAAAACATACTTTTAAGTTTCAGAACTCAAAACTTCCTCCTCACTGCAAAACTGCATTTGTTGAAACCAAGCTGCCAAAACGTGTTATTCTCTACTTCCTCCATGTTGTGATGTCACACTGTGGTAGACATTTGCATCTGACCATCTCCACAACAACACATCAGTGCCTACTTTACTTTTAATCACTTCCTTAGCCCACCTAGTAGTGGTGAGCAGTGAGATGGCAAGCAGAGAGAGCAGGTCAATCAAGAGCAGAGAGCCAATCAGAACAGTGGGCGTGTACTGTCAAGTCTTAAAGGGGAAGCAGCACCAAAACCGAGTGTTTCTGAGAGAGGCTCAGAATGAGGGTGGAAAGTGATCATGTTTTACAAATATATGACTGTTTATGCTGTGAGATTGCAAGGAGAAAGAGAAGATCAGTCAAGAGAAGAGAGCCAATCAGAACAGTGGGCATTTACTGTCAGTCTTAAAGGAGAAACAGCACCAAAACAGAGCATTTCTGACAGAGGCTCAGAATGAGGGTGGAAAATGATCATGTTTTACAAATATATGACTTAACTAATATTATTAGTGAACCTCAAGGAACATATTCAAAAAATAAAAAAAGGCATGTCATGACCCCTTTAACGATCCCAAATAGACTGGAATTGCAGTTCAAATATTTTGATTGTTTTCTTTAAGAGCTTAGATACTTAAAGGGGTATTTCACCCAAATATGAAAATGTGGTTAATATTTACTCGTCCTCATGTTGTGCGAACGACAGACTGCAAATTTAAGTCTCTTTTCATTGAAAATGTACACCTCTGTCATAGCTCTCAATTCTCATTCATGTTATCATATATTCAAAAAAGGTATGTCTGTATGCATTGCGTATGGTTTTTCTTTACTGATGCAATATGGCATTGTTTGTTGAAACCGAAGGTGATGTGCCAAATTTGAATATAAAGTATTAAGGTTTTGAGAGCTGTGTTGGAGGGAAAGATTTTTAATATTGATCTATCATATAGCTATTATATTCTTCCTAACAACATCTGTGTTCCACAGTGGAAAGAATGTAATTTAGATTTGGAACGAGTGAGTAAAAGAAAACAGAATTTTTTTTTGGAAATATTTTTACATTTCCATTGAAGTTTGCTGCCAGAAAAAAAAAAAATAAAAAAAAATTATTAAAAAGGAATACAGAGAGACTTCACTGTACACACTGTTATCAAGAAGCATTAGAATTACTGTATATTTAACATAAGGCTGAAGCTTATCTGACATTTCCACCTAGTGGCCAGTATTGGAATAACATGTGCACACAACCCCAATCTGGCAGGTGTTGAGTCTCTTGTTCTGATTCCAGGACTGGGCTAAACCAGGTCCTTATGATCAGCCCATGGTGAACACACTAAGGAGGAAAAAGGAACCAAAGGAAGCTGTGGACAGAAATGGTACTGTGCCCTCCTCTCAGCCAATCACAGACAATTCAACTCCTGAAGACGCCCAGGGAGCAAGGAGTATGACTGTCGCACCAAAGGTCAGTCATTCGCAAACAATGGCCATTTGGGGCAAGACACGTCAGTGGTAATACTGTATATCATGGATCACCCCTTATTGGATTTGAAACGGCAATCTTTTGGTTGCAGTCTTCAAACACTTAATGACTCCACTTAAAAGAAAACCGCTTTTATTAGAATTTTATTTTTATTTATGACTGGATTCTTCATTTTAAACATATTCTTCAAAAGCACTGTTCAATTCCTTTGGCTGTAAAACTTTTTTAATAAGATACTTTTGTTTTGTGCTTGTGTTTGCGCAGGTGGAGGATATGGAGGCCCATGAGGAGCTGGCACTGGCTCTGTCCCGTGGGCTGCAGTTGGACACTCAGCGCTCCAGCAGAGACTCTCTGCAGTGCTCCAGTGGCTACAGCACTCAGACAACAACACCCTGCTGCTCAGAGGACACCATTCCCTCTCAAGGTGTGTCTGTTGTCGCATCCACACTAGAGATTTTGTTACAAACACAGGTTCAGTTGACCTTAACTTTAGTTCATTTGATTAGTGTTAAATCGATTCTCCGAACTGGTGTGCACAATGGTACCGCACTCAAGTCTGTTTGAAAAGAGGGTTTCAGTTCACGTGAACCACAGTACAGTTTGTGGTTGACGTGAATGCAATCTGGACATGAGCCTCTATTGATTATTTACATTGGGGTCCAAAAGTCCCTAGACCACATTGAAAATCTTGGCTTCAGAATCCAATTTAAACCTGGATATAAACTGAAAATGTTAGAATAGTTGCAAATCATGCTGTATAACATGGTTCATCAGGATTTAAACAAACTTGGGGAGTCCATGCCAGCTTGAATGCATGCGGTCATTAAAGCATACCAAATACTAAGAAATTCAGAAAATCGTGGTACTTCTTTTATTAAACTTAGTTTTGTTGACCTTTCACTAGCGACATATTCTTGATAGCTGGATGAAGCACAACAGAATGCAGGGATCTCAAGATTTTCAAAGTTTCAAATACTTTTAACCCTTTAAGTTCTGATGGTGTTTTTAAAGATTTCCTGTTTCAGTGGCATGCCCAAAATTAAAGGTTTATTATGCGACAAAAACAAAAAAACAAGGAGGGTCAAGTGAAATCATCATAAAAGTATACGTTCTCAAATTATCGTATTTCAAATATGATAAATTCTGAGACTCTCAGCCTAAGAAACTGCTGACAAATCACAAAAAAACTTGAGCCAAAAATTTCATATTTTTCTGATTTGACTGTATATATCTCAGGCTGCAACTAAGTTAGTTTTGAAAAACTGCTTTTGTTTTGTTCAATCATATCAGCTGTAACTGAGTAAAATTTTGTTTTAATACGACAAAGCAATCAAAAGTTATAGTATTACAAAAATAATTTATCCTACTGTCCAAAAGCCTCTCCAAACAAATAAAACATAATAATTGTACATAAGAACTAATTACACATGCAAATACAACAATGACTAAAGGTATGCTCTCTCTCCATAGCATGCTGGCACATGTAACAAGATCTCATTCAGTTTCATTCTGTGTCATTTGAGCCATCATTGAGTCTGTGTCATGTACTATGAGTCTGAGTAATTGGCACCATCTAATGGTGACCATATGTAATTAGAGTGAACAATCCTCTCTGCCCATATTTGGATGACTTCCACTTCTGGTTGCAGCGATCTGAATCCTAATACGATTGGTTTTGCAGTCCATGACGCTGGACAACGTTCCTCTTCATTTCTGATGAAGTCATCTGATCCAGGAATGCTAACGTGTTTTTAGCCAGATAACTCATTATGTGCTGTGTGCACATTGTGCTTCATGTGGATTATCTAACGATCTATGTATCCGAATATGTTGTTTGTGTGCTCGTTTTAAAGATAATCCCCTCAAATGCTATTTTAGATTTTATGTTCTGTTTATTGTTTGTGAAGTTATAAGCGAAAATGCAGTTTATAAGCAACACTTGTTTATTGTTGTTTATTGTTTATTTGTTTATTTGGGTCCTTATTAACAGTTGTGTGAATGCACATAGAAATAAATAACTAACAATAAAGCATTACATTTATAAGGAAAACAACGAATATTGACCGAAAAGTGTAGGCTGAAGCTTAGTTTATTATGCCTACACTTTTTACATAACATATCCAAATAGGCATCCCTGTTTACTTGGGTATTAATTGCTAAGTTTTTTTCTGTAAGTAAAATAAATAGGCTTTTTGTATTCCACTCTTTTAAGCTTTCCAACGACATATGACACATGGCTATTCAATCAGTTTGATGTTGACCTCTAAAGCCAATTTTTGTATCAATTTCTCATGTGCCACAATAATACAATATATTTCAATCTTTGTTTTGTATTATTTACATTTAATTATCTTTATTTGGGGACACTTTATGTTGATATATGCGATGAATTGTGATTAATTGGCATATCATGTAATAAACTCAATTAAAAAATATAACCAATTGACGGCCCTAAATATTATGTAGAATACATTATGTTAATATTTACATCTCTTCACATTTTGTGACTGCTGAAGGGACCCTTATGAGTCAATGAACAAGGAGGGAATACAGACATTTTGAATTTGTTGAGCAGAACACAGAAGCTTTTTTTGTGAAAAATGTTTTAGAAATTAACTTAAAAGTAATCAGTAATGTGATTACTTTTCCAATAAAGTAATCAGTAAAGTTAGTAATCTGATTAAAATTTTAGAGAAGTAATAATTTGTAGTGAATTACTTTTTTTGGTAACATTTTAGTAACCTAACATGGTCATTGACAATAAACAGCTTCCTTGCGGTGTTGTTTATTGTACTGTTAAACGTGGTACTCAATGTTTATGACGCAATCATTTTTTGTGCACATCTCAATTAGATTGAATGTGAAAACAGCATATCCATTTGTGTTCGCTTGTCTGTGTGCAGAACTTTAATGTTTCTTTGTTGTTTTTAATGTAAACTGGCTTCACCTAACATTTGGCTTTTTGGTTTCAGTGTCTGATTACGACTATTTTTCGGTGAGTGGTGACCCAGAGGGCGATCAGCAGGATTTTGACAAGTCATCAACCATCCCACGCAACAGTGACATCAGCCAGTCCTACCGCAAGATGTTTCAGACCAAGCGTCCAGCTTCCACAGCCGGTCTTCCCTCCACGCCCGGCCCCGTCATCGTCACGCCCGGAGTAGCTACAATCCGCCGCACACCATCTACCAAACCCTCTGTCCGTAGAGCTACCATGGGCATTGGACCTATTCCCATCCGAACCCCAGTCATCCCGGTGAAGACGCCGACTGTGCCAGATCTTCCAGGCGGGTTCTCCAGCCCACTAGGGGGCAGCAGCGAAGAAGGAGAGGAACCAGCCAGCCCTGACTCACCCACTCAAGGAGAGGACATGGAGCAGGTGGGCATCCTGCCTGTGGCATCCTGGAGTGGGCAGGCCTCCACTAACCCTCCTTTGCCGCCTGGACCCCAAGGCTCAGCCGGAGGTTCAGGTGGACTTGAAGAAGACCCAGAAGACTTGGACTCAGCAGACCCACAGTGCGACACCATGCTTCTAGCCATCCGTAGAGGAGTCAAGCTAAAGAAAACTATGACCAACGACCGATCTGCGCCACGCATTGCGTGATAGAGCACGAAGAGTCCTTAAGTAACATGTATTAATACTGTATAAAGACTGTATTCAAATTGTTAAGCTTTAATAGCGAGACTGGAGAGGACACTCACCACCCACAAGCTTGTTTGGTAACAAAGCAGATAAACTTACATCTGTTAAAGGTGGTACAAGCTGTGAGTGTGGGTTGTGATCAGATCTTGTTCTTGTCACAGAGTTCTTTTAAAGGTATGTTCCAGGTTCAATACAAGTTAAGCTCAATCAACAGCATTTGTAGCATAATGTTGATTACCACAGAAAATAATTTAGACTCCTCCCTCGTTTATTTAAACAATTGAGGTTACAATAAGGCACTTACAATAAAAGTGAATGTGGTCAGTCCATTAACGTTAAAAAATAAAAACATTTTTATATGTATTGCCACAAAACTAGGGATGTGCGAGACTAGTCGACTAAACGGTTCTGATGCTGCTAGTCAACACTGGAATTACTAGACGGTTAATTTAATTTACGTTTGACTTTATATTTTTACAGAGGCTGCACTTAAATTACTGTCATATTAATGTTACATATTTTAAATAGAATTAATAATACAAATATTATTTTAAAAAAAGAGGATATCTGGAGCAGATACAGAGTTTAATTTCACCTCAGGCTGTGCGTGCTTCTTCCCTCTCCGCGGCGCGCAGGAAAATGTCCTACATTGTAACTGTTATTGGTTAATGTTCTTTACCGAACAGCTGTCATAATAGATCAATGGTTAATGCACGACTGCAACTTTTCAGCACATTTTTTTCTCTCTCATAGATTTGGCTTAGTCTACCTGTTAATTATTTTCAACAATGTCCTGACTGTTTTAATATGTTCAGTAACTTTTACTTGGTGATTTCCATTTAGAACAGGCTTTTAGGGTTGTTCCATTGATCCTGCACTATTAATTCAACTGTTTTCAATAAATATCTCTATTAAATATTCGCTAATGTTCATTCAGTGAATGCGTGTCATGTTCTATATTTAGTGTACAATGATCATAATTCAAGGCGAGCACGTCGCAGATAAATGCCGCTTTTCAGTGGAATTTAGCATCGGATTTGGAATAGATTAAGTATTTTAAATGGGTCGCATAAACACACTTTTTTTTTTTTTTTTTTTTTTTTTTTTTTACTGTTCTCTGAAGGTTGGTTTCTCTTTAGACTAGTCAACTAGTTGGTTACAAAACTTCCGTTTAAACGACAGTCAAATTAGTCGTCGCGCACATCCCTACGCAAAACGTTAACATAATACGTGTAAACATGATTTTAGTGTGATCACTTGCAGGGTTTACCTGCGTTATGTCGTAAGGGCAACAAAGTTGTAGTATTGGATAGAGAAGGGAGGAGTCAAAATAATTATTTGTGGTAATCAACGTTAAGCCTCAAATGCTGTTGATTAAACGTAACTTGTATTGAACCCGAAACCTTCCTTTAATGTCAACCTGACCTGACTTTTCACCTCATTGGCTCATTTTGTCCCGATGAGTCGTGATAAGAGTCTTATTGTCGCAATATAGAATGTTAAAGGAATTTTATTTTCAGTTGTTTGCGTCCCTGCGCAATTACGTTCTGTAGTAGTTTCATCGTGTATATTTTAATGTATAACACAAGCATGCAGCCTTACCTCTGTAACTTTAGTTGATTTAGTCTTAGGTTAACTTACTATAAACATAATCTACAAAAACTAAATGTTTAGATTGTTTATTCTTAGTAACAACATTAATATTGTTACAATGCTTAGAGTTATTAATATCCTGCTTGAATATACTTTAATTTGAAGCTTTAGCAAAAAAATAAATAAATAAATAAATAAAAAGGACTTTATTTGTATGAAAATGTAAATATCGACAGAGGTAAGAAGGAACCCACAGATTTAATTTATTTGTTTCTTCGGCACTCTCTACTTTAATCCTTAACCAGATAAGCTTTCATTTATGTGATGCAAGATTATTTTGTATATTATGTTAATACAGTGCAAGTTTAATAAGTTGCCAAAAGCACACACACACATACTCTTACACTCACTTCCTCTTTCCATATTATAGAGCACATGAACGTCTCTCTCTCTGTGGCAAATCTCAGTTTATGTTTTTGTTGAGCAGCTAAATACTAATGTTAGCAAGTATACTAGCTGTACTGTAATATTATAAGCAGTATACTATACTCAGTTAATTAGAAAGGAAGTGGTTATTGTTTGGTGCGATGCCCTTTATGTATTTCCAGTTAAATTATTTTTGTTCAAGCATAACACAGTATATCAGTGTACATGTTTAAAAATGGCAAACTAGGGCTGTGAACCTGTGCTGCTTCTATTTAAAGTCATGCTCTTTAAACGAAAGCATGTGGTGGATTCAGCGTATTTCCCAGGAAATGTAACATTCAGTACGGTTGACAATATAAAGGGAAATGTCATTTTCTGAATTACCAGTACATTGTAATGTGATGGAGCATGTTTTATTGTATCATCTATAGTCAGCAAATGTGAATGCTGTGTTTCAGTGACTCAAATTGAGCACAAAGGAGCTGCCAGTCTTAGTACAAGCACATCAGAGAGAGGTGAGATGGATTTTGGATGTACTATGACTTAAGTCCTTAACCATTTCATTGGTCATTCTTTTGGTGCCCAAACCATCTTGTTGTTAGCATTTAATATACTTTTTACCTCCTTTATTTAATTCAGCACTCATTGCCTTTCTTTCCGTAAGGTTTTCATGCAGCTATACAGTGGAGCAAAACTGTTCAGTGACATTGTTGGTAAAATCACATCCTCTGTGACGTACATTTGATTCTTTTGGTTTCTTTTTATTGTTGGTGCTTTGATTCTGTTATAAATTATTTTTTATTCAAAATCCAGTTGAGGCCAACAGGTCCACTGAGGGGGTGAAAAGAAACCCACTCCATACAGTTAGAACACAAAAATGATTCAGGGGCAGCACAAACAATTTGTAGGGCGCTACAAACTTTTATTATATTTTGGGATTTTTCATTTGAGTATTCGTGTACAGAATCCAAAAATGTTGTAAGATATAATCAAACCGTGTGAAACTTCGTTATCAAATACAGAGTTACACTTTTGTGACAAAAGGAAGATCATAATTTCCTCTCAGTGGACCAGCTTTAGTAATGTCGTCTCAATACAATGGTGTAAAATTAGTTACAAATTAGCGGATGCTTTACCTGCATATGATGCTATAATCTTGTATGTGTGTACTCTCGCGATCAAACAAAAATGTTTGAATATTGTCAATGTACAAACTTTTAGTTCTAACCAGCCTTTACTTCAGTTAACCACTATCTAGATATTTACTTTCAGAGCATTTCTAGATATGCCTTTCTTTTTAAAAGCTATCAAATTGTAAGTGTAAGCCGATTGCTGTCCGAAAAAAAAAAAAAGGTTCTCTTGCTTATTGTAAAAGCTGATATTTAGTATTATTATTATTATTTTTTTTTTTTTTTGATAGTATCACAGTTTGAGTAGTGTGAGAGTTGTTCTCAACACTGTGCAGTTTATAAAATCACCTTCTGTATGCTTTTCCCTGTATAATTACTGTTGCATACATTAAATATAAAATAGTTATTGAATTATTGTGTACTGCTATTTCATGGCACAGACATCTGAAGGCAACTATCGCCCCCTTGAGTACTGAGTTAATTGTTATTGCCACAGTAACGCACTACAAGTATTTACATGCGTTGATCAAGCATTTGCGTCTGCTTTAGCGTACTTGTTAAGTACGTTTCTGGCTTAAGTCCAAATATTCTTACTGATGATGATATTAAGTGCATCTCAAACATTTTACCTATAAGATTCAAGGCAAGTTAACATCAATTGAAGCTATGTTAATGTAAGGAATTATTATTATTAAATGAATACAAGGGTTCTAATTCACAGAATAGTTTATTATATTTATAAAGGTTGAGCTCACAGAACGCAAGTATACGTCTGACAAACATCTCGGAGGCCTATTCTAACATATGAGGCTTTACATGGGCCGCTCTCTGGGACGAGTGACAAACTGCCACCATAGGGGAGGGAGGTCTCCTTCCTTTCGGGCTGGTGGCAGGGCCTCAGATTTGGGGCCCTCAGCAGGAGTTTCAGCCTGCAGCTGCTGGACCTACAGAAAAGGAGTGATGTGATCATTTATCCATTCACTGGAGTAGCAAACCAATTATCCAACAGACTAAAATGAGACCCAAGCAGTTATTAAACAAAACATAACTATATGCTGTATGAACCAAAATATTTATAATCTCAATGAACAGCTGCAATAGTTTGAATAGATGTACTGATACCAAAACTCTCTTAATAATATCAATATCAAGATAAAGACTAAACACAGTAGGTACTTTCAATAAGCATCAAGAGTTTTATATTCAAATTTATTTCAATCTGAAATCTACCCCCATGTACTACAATTTGATTTTGGTCAATATGCATTTTTTTCCCGCCACATTTCAGCTTTGCAGTTAAGTCCAATCCCTTTTATGGGTTTGTTTACATTTGAATTTTCGACAGTTGGAGTTTGAATTAACAGACATTCCATTGGCTCATTTGAACATTCGCGCAGTGGACAACTAAAAATCCCATTGACTTACACCGACGGAATGTTCAAATGAGCCAACGGAATGTCTGTTAATTCAAACTCCAACTGTCGAAAATTCAAATGTAAACAAACCCATAAAAGGCCTTTAATCTGATTATGTGACTGTCTGTCTGACTATCTATCTAGCTAGCAGGCTGTTTGTCTTACTGTAATGTCTGTATAACCAACTAACTTCAAACTTTTAATGTTTAAGCTTTTAGACATGGCTTTGTCAAGCCAACATCAAAGTTTGCCTTGACAAACTTAACCTATCTAGTTAATATAATAACTAAAAAAATTTGCATACACAGTATGGACATGTAGTTAATTAATATTACTTCATACGTGCTTAAGTAAATACACAGTAACGCACACACTGTAAAATAAAGTGTGACCCAAAATTTTAGATTAAAGTTTAAAAATCTCTGTGTCAGTGGGAGCCTGGGTAGCTCAGTGGTAAAAGACGCTGACTACCACCCCTGGAGTTCGCAAGTTCGAATTCCAGGGTGTGCCGAGTAACTCCAGCCAGGTCTCCTAAGCAACCAAATTGGCCCTGTTGCTAGGGAGGGTAGAGTCACATGAGGTAACCTCCTTGTGGTCGCTATAATGTGGTTAATTCTCGGTGGGGCACGTGGTGAGTTAAGCGTGGATGCCGCGGTGCGTGGCATGAAGCCTCCACACGTGCTATGTCTCCGTGTCAACGCGCTCAAGAAGCTACGTGATAAGATGTGCGGGTTGGCGGTCTCAGACGTGGAGGCAGCTGGGATTCGTCCTCCGCCACCCGGATTGAGGCGAATCACTACGCGACCACGAGGGCTTAAAAGCGCATTGGGAATTGGGCATTCCAAATTGAGTGGAAAAGGGGAAAAATCCCCCCCCCCAAAAAAGAAAATCTCTGTGTGACATACACTGGTTGACAATGTGGAGCATTCAAATGAAACCGGCAATGATGGCATAAACGTAATATTTGCATACTGAATAAAACGCAAAAGTCTGGTTCCGGAAGAAAAATCCCATTCATATTTTCCATAGACTAACTGATTTTCAATTAGAACTAATAAACCTTTAAAGACCAACCTTCCGTGAGCTCTGAGGTTGTTCATCAATGGCACGTGCCTTTGTTGAAGCCATCAGTACATGTTATTTCAACTTCATTATTTTAATATAGTGTTTAATAGCAGAATTCCTGGTGAACAACTACATTACACATGGACCAGCAGAGAAAGATCCAACAATCAGAGAACCGCGGGCAAGAAAGCCCACCAAACAAGTCCAGCAGCGACCACCCACTTCCATGACGCACTGTGAATGACGCAATCAAGTCGGTCTCCCTCACATAAATGTACATATATATTTGTAAATATTGGAATATTTTGCAGTAAGCTTATTATGTCCATACATGTAATCAACAACCTAAAATTAATCGTTTTATTTCCAAAACTTTTATTCGATCACGTCATTCGCAATGCTTCATGGGATTGTAGTTTGTACCCTTATGAAAAACGGTAAGTACACGGATTTGTCCCTTTGTCTTTTTGTCTGATTTTCATATACCTTTTTGCTTCACATCAAAGTTTGTAATGTTGTGATTCACCTCAGTGCTGGTTGGTTTGGTTCAAGGATTAGAATTCTTGTATGAAGAATTTTATGAAAAGCCTATGAAAAAAATTAATGAGAAACATAGTTCTGGAACTCAGATGGCTGAAAAATTGGGCGAGCACTGTTGCACTCTATTGCGATTAGTCTTTCGTGCATCTATATTCATACTGAATTGCGATTGGTCTTGTGTCCCTTGCACATTTTGTCACTTTGCCTTGACAATGCAAAGAGCATCATGTTACTTCTCGTGCACATTCACCATAAAACAAGACATCTATTTATGTTGTTCTCCATGCTTGGAAAATAAGTCATCAGCTATGAACACTATATCATGTTTATCAGAGAGATGCAGGTGTACATGATATCAAAGCATCCAGTCTGATAGTGTGAAAGCTCACAGAGCTTCATGAACACACATACCTCTCTATCCCAGCTCTGAGCCCGCAGCTTCTTCCACTGTTCCCTTTTAGCAAAGTAATCAGGATACATGGCTTTCTCGGAGGGGTGCCAATGATCCAGACACCATTCAGGGACCTAGAGAGGTAGAAATAAGTGAATGAAGTGACAATGAGGCAGAAAGCACTTCAAAATCTTAAAGAATATAATAAGAATTGAAGCAAATTTGGATTGAACTGAGCATGTATAAACAGACAGATATTCCAATGAAACAACAGCTGCGATACTACAAAATAAAAAATACACAATATTTCTGAACCTACTTTGTAGCACTCGTATCTTTCGTAAGACGTTCCTCCAGGTGAGTCTGGGAACAGGTAGGGCTGTGGATGCTGATTGGTCCAGAACTCCTCTTCGCCTGCCTTCAGCATCATGGTGGCCTTCACCATGTCCTTCTCATGTTTGTTCTCATCAAAGCGTGCTCGCAGCAGACACGCATAGAAACGATATTTATCCCTGAAAAAGACAAAGAAACTTTGTGTAACCTGGTAACTGGTAAGAATTATAAGGCATATTACAACCTTAATAACCTGAAGTAGGTAAAACAATGGATGGCTTCTAATTGTCATGGTTAGATCTAAGTCACTATGGTTTCTATAAAACAAACAGCGGTACTTGAGAAATAAGTGTAAATACATTTATAAGCCATTTTGGCTTCGGCTTTCATAGTTGTAATCATTTAAAGTAGTACTATTACTAGTGGTCAACCAATATATCGCCGAGGCCGATAAATCAGCCGATATTCAGAATTTTTTAATTATCAGCATCGGCCGATACATTTTCCCATTTGCCCAGTTTGTTTCTTCAGGGTTCTGAGAATCATCTGCTTGCATGTGAAGCGACTGAGACATGTAAACAACCAGTCACGGTTAGTTTTGTTGTTACGTGCCATTGTGTTACTACAATAATAGACAGGTATGCAACACAGTGTCATTTAAACGGTCTGCATATCAGAGCCGTGGCAGATGCGTTTGGGCTCATAATGTTAAAGTGCTCTCCTGTTTCATTCTCCCTCTCTCTTCTCAATAGTTCCCTGTAACATTTAACTGTCTTGTCTAATGATAAAAAGCCAAATATCAATAAAACTAATATCATATACCGTCTGCAAATATGCACATATCTCGTTTAAACAGATGTAATAAACCAACCTCACACAACTTCAGCAGATCCAGCGTCCTGTGGAGCGCTCATTTATTTACCTCTAAAGCACGTATTCTACCAGCCTCTCCTCAGCAGTTCCCTGTCACTTTTAACTTTATTTTCTAATGATAAAAGGCAAATATCAATAAAACTAATATCATATACCATCTGCAAATATGCAGATCTCTCGTTTAAACAGATGTAATTCATGAACCTCACGTAAATCCAGTGTTTTCTTCCCGTCGAGCGCTAATATCTCCCTAAGAAGTGTGTATTCCATCAGCCAGAATCAACAACTTCAGGATCAGGATCAAAAGTTCCTCTGATTCACAAATCATGACGGTCAGTCTGTGACAGTTCAAGCAGGCGATCCAGGCCGTTTAAACTGTCAGGAGACTGCTGCTCGCGCTGGATCCACATGAGCACGTGAGAGCAACTTCAAGGTAAAAGTGCTTGATGTGGTGTGCTATAAGTAAATGCCTTATTCACTATGAACTGTATGTACAGTTGGTTTGATTCTGTATTTTTGGAGTAAATGTGACTGCTAACATGGACATGCCATCAGTGGTTGCTGGACTATTTTGTGTACTGTTATTTCCTTCTACCTAATATATTAACAATTTCTTCATGTGGAAATAAATTACAAAAATTTGATGACTAAACAGAAATCAGAAGAAACTGCTATCTACTATTTAAACTATAATATTATTTGTTTAGATTATTTTTTACAAAGTTAAAGTTTTGTGTGAAATTGAATAAATATAGTGCTAAATAAGAGTTTATTCTTTTTTTGTGTGTGTGTTTTTGCTATTTACTATATTAAATTGTGTGATATATCGGCATTGTATCAGCCTATTGGCCACCCTGCTCTCTTGATATCAGCATTGGCCATTAAAAAAACCCATACGCTCGATCACTAAATATTACCCTCCGCTTCAGAGATTTAGTACGAATCTACAAAAACATTTCTTGCAAAATACCAAAGGTACCCCAGTGTCAATATAGTAAAAGCATGGCAATTTTATTTTTACAAAAGGAATTGCTGACAGTAAAGGCCGCGATATATCAGTTTTACGGATTAATCTGCGTCGATAGTCGATTACCGGAAAACATCTACAGTATGCCTCTTTGGCTGGCTCTGGAGGATTCTACAGTTAAAACGGCCTCTAGAGGTGAAATAAAAACAAGCACTGACACCTCATGGGGATTTGCTGAATCTAAATCTTTCATCATTTACTTCATTCATCCATATTTTTATCCTCAATTCAAAGCATATTTGTTATTTTAATGAGATAATCAAGTGTTTTAAATTGAAGCGAGGGAAAAGAAAATGCGACTATATGGAAACGTGCCTCGTCAGCACATACATCGTGTCTCCAACTTCATATCTTGTAAATAACAATAAACCATATTCCTCATTAAACCTCATCCAGTGAAACTTTTATATTTCTATATACAAAAATCTTAAGTTATTACTTAAATATAGAGCTTTGTAACAGAGCCAAGTCTGTTAGCTAGCATTTCATTCGGTTGGATTCTTGATTTTTAAACGATGTAAGAGGTCTTTGAAAATTTCTCTGACAATGTTTGCAGTTAATTGCTGTCCCAATAGTTGAGTAAAACTAAAGGTTTGGCTAAAACAGCAATGTTATGATCAGAAACCACTCGTAAAAGCACAGTGCTCCTGTCCCAGATGCTTCTCCATCCATCGCCCACCTACAGACGGATTGGCTTCGGAACATCTGTATGAAAAAGCCTCGGAATAATTTGTTTGTGTGCTTTTTTTATACTTCGTTTACAAAAGTGGATAATACTTATCTAATCCACACTGTTAAGGCTTGGCTACGATAGTCATCCAAAAACAGAGCGCCATAAACTACACAGAAACAACAGCACCATTGTGCTTACAGGTGTGTGCACTAGTGATGTGTGTGAAAATTCTGGACAGAAAACAGAATTTTTTTTATATAAATGTTATAATTAGGGATGCAATGAAACCACTTTTTCTATAATTACACATTTCACTATAAAACAGAATAGACAGAAAAGAATCACATAAAAAATGCAACATAAATAATAATGCTTTTTCTCAGTGCGAGTGTTTCTGTTACCGGATTTGAAAGTAACAGTCTTTGTGCAAACTTTCAGCAAAGACTTTCAGCCGAAAACCAAAAATAGCATTTGTTGCCTAAGGTTTTCAGCGGCCAAAATTTTGGTGCATCCCTGTACATGTGCTGAAGGTTCATTAGAAACTGTAAGATTATGTTCATTTACTTCAGCCTTTACGAATGCTTCACATATTTTGAAGTGACATTATAACTCTATATTAAAACGTACTGTGTTTTTTCTTCCAGATGAGTGTGGGGAAATCAGTAGTGATGTTGTTTCAACTGTTTCATGCTGTGATGCTCAATGGATGAATTCTACACTGGAAGACAATAATTATTTGTGTGACATGTACAATAATAGTGAGATGTTTTATGACGTAATTTATTTTTCCTCTCTCCTCCATTTTTCCTGCATGCAATTCATTTTCTTTTGAGTTTCTTTACAATATGTCCATGTCTTCCCTTAAGGGGAAAAAAGTGATTTGGAAAATAATGCTTTAATTCGGTATCAAATCATTAATTCTGTATTACATTGATTTGTATAGTGCTTTTCATAATACATATTGGTTTGCAATTACTTTAAAGGAAAAATCTTTAAAAATGTTTAGCAATAATGATTGATTACATTTTAAATTACTTTTTTTTATTTTTACTTGAACAGCATAAGTCTCTGGGGCCCCAAACAGTAAGAAAGTCAATCAGAAAAGAGAACAGGAGGGTTAAAAATAGTGAAATATAATCCATCAAACTCCAAAAGACGTCAGTTTATTATATTATGTTTAGTCCGATCAAAAGCGACCTCTATCAAATAAATGCATCTGCTCCTGTACGGTTTAAAAGCAAATAACTAACTTACTTAAATAACTTAAAAGAGCAGAACGGTGGTAAATAACATGGTGTTTTCATATCAACTCTGCACTGGTTTAAGTAGGACGGACAGGCTGAGATCGACTGGCGTCTGCTCTAAACGGCCTCTAAGTGCTGATACAGACAGATAAAAGCACAGCTGCAGGATTCAGTGTGTGATCTTACCTAAATATGCACCATGACTCGAGGTGTCTCAGGGATTTCTTGTAGAGTCGCAGGACTTTCTGATGGTGGGTCAGGTAGGCCGTCGCCATCTTTCCCACTGAGTCACCTTCAGATGAATCTCAATGAGGAACACAGTGCTGCCACCAACAGTGCTGGAGTCGCTGCTGCGGTTCTGATCAACATTCAGACGCTTGATTAGATATGACAAATGGGGGTTTCACATTAAATAATAAAGATTAAATACACTGGCGGCCAAAAGTTTGGAATAATGTACAGATTTTGCTCTTATTGAAAGAAATTGGTACTTTTTTCACCAAGGTGGCACTCAACTGTTCACACTGTATAGTCAGGACATTATTAACGTGTAAAATTATTATTACAATTAAAAAATAAATAAATAAATAAAATACGTTCAGAACTTCTTAAATCACTTCAAAGAGTGTCCAGATACTCAGGTGACATTTCACCCCACACTTCCTGTAGCACTTGCCATAGATGTGGCTGGCTTGTCGGGCACTTCTCACGCACCTTACAGTCTAGCTGATCCCACAAAAGCTCAATGGGGTTAAGATCCATAACACTCTTTTCCAATTTATCTGTTGAGTCTTCTCTTTACTGTTGTACATGAAACTGGTCTTGAGCGGGTAGAATTCAATGAAGCTGTCAGCTGAGGACATGTGAGGCGTCTATTTCTCAAACTAGAGACTCTGATGCACTTATCCTCTTGTTTAGTTGTACATCTGGCCTTCCACATCTCTTTCTGTCCTTGTTAGAGCCAGTTGTCCTTTGTCTTTGAAGACTGTAGTGTACACCTTTGTATGAAATCTTCAGTTTTTTGGCAATTTCAAGCATTGTATAGCCTTCATTCCTCAAAACAATGATTGACTGATGAGTTTCCAGTGAAAGCTGTTTCTATTTTGCCATTTTTTACCTAATATTGACCTTAAGACATGCCTGTATATTGCATACTGTGGCAACTCAAAAACAAACACAAAGATCATGTAAGCTTCATTTAATGAACCAAATATCTTTCAACTGTGTTTGATATAATGGCAAGTGATTTTCTAGAACCAAATGATCAATTTAGCATGATGACTCAAGGATAAGGTGTTGGAGTGATGACTGCTGGAAATGGGGCCTGTCTAGATTTGATCAAAAATGACTTTTTTCAAATAGTGATGGTGCTGTTTTTTACATCAGTAATGTCCTGACTATACTTTGTGATCAGCTGAATGCCACTTTGGTGAATTAAAGTATCAATTTCCTTCCGAAACAGCAAAATCTGTACATTATTCCAAACTTTTGACCACCAGTGTAAATATACAAGCATACAGATACAGGTTAGTTTTATGTGTTCTAGGTGGGCAGGTCACTTTCAGCTTGGTGCTTGGATCGCTGTTGTTGACCTTAGAGCTAATTTGGACTTGATTGGGTTGCACCAAAGTCTTTTTTGGCAAGTCAGTCCACTGTCAGGGGAGACATTTACACTCAATCCAAAACAGAGTAGGTATGTTATGAAAATAATAAGCAGGCTGAGAATTGGGCACAGTAACCTTAACAGTACACTTTAAATAATAGGAAAACATCCAACAGGTCTTTGTGATCAGTGCCATCAAGATGAGACAGTTGAGCATATCTTTGTCATGCAGGAAATTCACACATGAAAGGCAAGAAATGATGACACAGTTACAGGAAATAGGGCGGGTAGAGGACAATATTAGAATGTGGAGACAGTGTTCAAGGGAGGAAATGTTTATTTAGTTTTTAAAGGACGACTGGACTGGAAAGACAGCTTTAAAATAAATGGACACTGAGGGAGAATAAAACTGAAGATGTCTGTATCTAAAAGGTGATTGGCTCTTTTACCTCTAAGGTGGGACTTCCTTTCTACATCTGTTGACCTTTGGGTGCTAGAGCTTCTTGGTTGGGCGTTCCAATTTCTCCCATTAATTTTAATAGAAGTGGCCCATCTCTGCTAAATAATCTCTGGTTGTACCTTGCAGCTAGATTGTATACCTTTAAAATATTAATTAATAATTAGGGTACAATGAGGCTAAAGGCAAACCTTAAGGGAAATTTGCTTTTTTTCTGGTTACAAAGTGTATCAAGATAGAAAAATATATGTATTTTTATTGAATATTGATGGAGCAACATTAATTGTATGAAAAAAAATTATAACAGAATGTTATTTTTTGGCAAGGGAGCATTTTACCCCACACTTGGCCCCGATGGGGGTTATAGTGATGTTGTGTAAATATAGGGACAAACTTACATTTACATTTACATTTAGTCATTTAGCAGACGCTTTTATCCAAAGCGACTTACAAATGAGACACATAGCAAGCAATTCATCAACATCTGCAGTATAGGACTGTTAAGTTCTCACAGTGGCTGGAGGCTAGCACAGAAGAAAGAGACAGACAAGGATTTCTTTTATTTTTTTGTACATTAAGTGCATGCTGAGTGCAGTGGTAAGAACAATTAGTGTGGGTTGGTTAAGTGCTCGTGAAACAGATGTGTTTTCAGCTGGTTCTTGAATGTTGAGAAGGTAACAGCAGATCGTGTGAAGGTTGGAAACTCATTCTACCACAGAGGAACAGAGAAAGTGAACGATTGTGAAATAGATTTTGAGCCTCTTTGTGATAGGACCACCAGGTGCCGCTTGTTCGTAGACCACAGACAGCGAGTTGTAACATAGACCTGAAGAAGTGAATTGAAGTAAGAGGGTGCGGTTCCATTGGCTGTCCTGAAAACCAGAGTCAAAGCCTTGAATTTGATGCGGGCATCTACAGGTAGTGGAGTGAAATCAAGAGTGGGGTGACACGAGCCCTTTTTGGCTGATTGAAGACCAGATGTGCTGCTGCATTCTGGACCATCTGCAGTGGCTTAATTGTATTAGCTGGAAGGCCAACCAACAGAACATTGCAGTAGTCCAGTCTTGAAATGACCAGAGCTTGGACCAGGAGCTGTGTAGCATATTCAGACAGGGAAGGTCTGATTTTCATGATTGATGAGATGTGTGCATTGAAATTAATCTGGTCATCTACCACCACTCCCAGGTTCAGGGTTGTTCTGGTTGGTGTTAATGTAGTTGAACCAAGATGAAATGTGATGTTGTGGTCAACAGATAGGTTGGTTGGGATCACGAGGAGTTCTGTCTTGGCAAGTTTGAGCTGAAGGTGTCGTTCCTTCATCCAGGCTGAAATGTCAGAGGCAGGCAGAGATATGAGCTGAGACAGTAGGGTCATCAGGCTGGAACAACAGGTAGAGCTGTGTATCATCTGCGTAGCAGTGGTAGGAAAAGCCATGTGCCTCAATGACCGGTCCCAGTGATGTTGTGTACATCGAGAAAAGGAGGGGGCCAAGCACTGATCCTTGAGGAACCCCAGTGGTCAGCTGGTGTGTCTTGCACACCTCTCCTCTCAAGAAGAAACTTTGGCAAATATTTTTGAGACAGCAAGATGCTTTTTAGAGAAACAGACTAAGATAATATTTCATCGAAATAAGCACTTTTTGGCTTTATTCCCCACATTTGGCCTTTCATAACATCTCAAGTATAAACAAATTATTCTCCATTGTGATTAGATCAGATAATGTGAGCCCACTTGAACATTTTTCATAACAAATCTATTCGCCCCACTTAAGAAAAACAATGTGCTTAATGTGGGCCTATAGCCCCAGCAACAGGGGCTTTTTATCCCAAATACCATCCATTCACTTACTAGATGGTTATTAAAAAAACTTTTGATTTATCACCTTGAACAAACATGAAAGGGACAAATAAGTATTATTTCAGGGATTCTCATTAGCTATTTATATTTGCAACATTTTAAAAATGATTAAATATTAGATCAAATGACCTCAAAATCAAACTTTAGGCATTAATAAGAAATATTTTGCAATGTATAGTGACAAACAGGTGTTAAGGAAAGTACTATGGTAGTTTTTGTTGCTGTTTAGTGTTTTGGGAGAAAATAAAATCAAAAGTGCCTTTTAAAAGTGCATTTAGCCCCTTTGTACCCTAATAATAATTAATAAGTTAGTTCATCAGGGTTTTCCTTTCTTCAATTCTGTTTTAATTCCAAGCAATGTCTTATTATGTTTATTATTATTATTATTATTATTATTATTATTATTATTATTCAAAAGTGAATAATGTAACATGGCTGATATTTTAGTTTTACTGCTTCTTGTGCTGTAGAAAACGCCTGGTGTGAAGAATATACAAGCAAGGAAATGATCAAGCTCCTAACACATTAACATATTTAAAGTTTCTGTCAACTGTATGTGTATTATATGTCCACCACATGATTATCTATATATAGGATCTTGTACGTTATCTTCTGTTCGTCACCCTTTAGGCTACTGTTCCCTGCAGATATTTTCCCCATATTTGTATTGTATGGTGTATGTCAAAATATATATTGTACACTATATAGTGTATATAGAATAGTTTCTGTTCAACGTAGCTGCTGTTTTTGCACAGACATTTCCCTTCAGGGATCAATACTGTACATCTATCATTTCTATCAATACTGTACATCTATCAATCCATCTCTCTTTGCAGTTGCCCTGGGCATCCTCTGCTTCACACACCAATGACAGTGCCTTTGTCATTTCTACTGCCAGTTAGCTAATGTGGAGACACAAAAAGACATTTGGACATTCATTCAGAGGAAGGGGGAAAGCAGCATGAATGCTGGTGGATTGAGAGACTGCATCTTTGATTAGTGCATGTCCCTGATCTTTTCATTTCATTATTTGTTCCAGCATATTATCCATTTATATTCCGGTTTTGTCTGGTTTTCTCCCCATAACCCTATAAAAACACTATAATGACAATGTGCTATGGTATCCTGGGCGGACATAAACAACCATGAGGATTTCACTAAATAAATCAATTGAAACACAATAGACAAGATGAACACACGGTGGCACAATTTTACAACCTTTCCTCTTTTTACATTTTTTTTAAGGGGCCTTGGCATTTCATTCCACTTGCGAATGTCATTTTATAAATGATATGAAGTAAACGACATTAAAATCGCATTAAACAAATGCAACGATCAACTCTACTGAAATAACATTGCGATACCCGTCCATAAAAACGTCATTCGCTCACAGATCATAAAAATAGGACAATGATACTTGGGAAATGTAGTTATGTAGTCTAACGTGACTCCGCCCCTCCAGCCATAGATCTACCAAAAGAACTACATTTCCCAAGATGACATCAGGGCACAGGGGGCGTGGTCTAGGTTTTCTATAATAATAAAAAAACACTCCAGTAAACGCAGCGCTGAATTTGCGAAGAGAAAACATGAATGACGATCGCACTCTACTGTAAAAAAAAATAAATAAATAAAAATAGAGATAAGAACTAGAGCGTCAGGCAAATATCGTCATCACTACGCACAGGCTGTGGCTTTTATTCCAGCGGAAAATAATAGCTGGCGAGTGAAGGGAGGACAGACATCACGCGGGCAGCACGAGCAGTCAGAAGTCAGTTTACACCCAATGGACATGAAAAGAGTAATGTGACAGTTTGTTTCAGTTTTAACTTGATCCGGGTGGAGATATATATATGAATAATGGACACATGAATCACTGCACTACCTGAACCCAACTGTGCTTTCTATTTTAATTAAATGCAGAAGAATTATACATTATAATTTTTTGTACGGGACACACCAGAAATCTCGTCAAGGTAAGCGATCTTTTACCGTTAAAATGTATTATGCAAGTTTGTTTACTGTCTTCAGAGTCATGTTATGTATAATGCACTGTGTTGTGCACTCTTTTACATTACAGTCGAGCACTGACAACCTTAACTTTTCCTTCAAGGTTGCCCGACACTCCTCACCCTGTTCGAACAAATGCTACCGTGCTTGCGAAGCGTCCTGCGGCCGAGCGTCGCTCTGAGGGCGAGCGCGCTATTGGGACGCGTCCGCGGAAAGAGCCCGTGTGCTGCGCTGCTGCTGACGAGGGTGCACGCATGTGGTTTGGGTACGCACCCGCACAATGAGCCCATGGAGCCCTTGAACTCGCCGCAGGGCGCGAGAGACTTCATCTATAGCCTTCATCCCACTGAACGCACATGCCTGCTTCGAGAACTGCACAAATTTGAGTCTATGGCCATAGCTCAAGGTAAGAGACCCAATTCGTTATAATAACCTCATAATAACCATATATAGTCCATGCATGAATGGCATAATAACCATATATAGTCCATGCATGAATGGCATACTGTCAGGCTGAGATAAAAAATATCAGCCACATAGGATAGATCAAACAGAACAGAATACAGTGGAATGCCCACTGTTCTGATTGGCTCTCTGCTCTTGATTGACCTGCTCTCTCTCTACTTGCCATCTCACTGCACACCACTACTGGGTGGGCTATGGAAGTGATTAAAGGTAAAGTAGGTGTTGATGTGTTGTTGTGGAGATGATCAGATGCAAATGTCTACAACAGTGTGACATCACAACGTGGAGGAAGTAGAGAACGAGTCGTTTTGACAGCTTGGTTTCAACAAATGCCATTTTGAAACTTACAGTATGTTTTTATAGTACAATGATCTCTTCTTTATCAAAAGATCAAGGGAAATTTGATTCTTCATGTTATGATCCCTTTAAAATGTAGTAACATGCTAGTGATAGTTAATGATCATTTCATTTTGACCCCCTTGAGAATGGTGTTGTGATTTTAATTGTTATAGTGAAAGCAGTTGATGGCACATACAGTTTCTGATGCACTTCAAAAAGGTGAAAATAACCATCATCATTAATAACCATAAAAATAGCCATACATTTGAATGTAATTGCTATAAGCCCAGTTATTTTGGGCATGCATAACATCCCATGATCAAACATAGCAAAGTTCAATCTATAAAGGTAGAACACATGAATGTCTTGAGAATCACATTATCAGGATATGGGCTTTTTATGTTATGACCTTCACATTCAGTGGTTTTTCAACTATAAGGCCAGTTGGTCACCTACCCTCTGTATATAGAGTAGGGCTGAAAGATTATTATTGAAATTGCGATATGACACAGTGTGATTTTTAAACCGAGAGGGCTGCGATTTAATTAAATAAATAAATAAATAGTCTCAACGCACTGCCCACTGTGCTGCGCCAGTATGCACGGCCGTTTTGTCTGTAGTGTGTAGTGCCTTCTTAAATACATGTAATCGGGATCATTGTATTACATATGTGGTTTCAGAGTGGTTCTGTGCTCCATACAGACAAACTCTATCTGGTACTCTGAGTGACAGATGTGCTCTGAGTTCAGTTAGGTGTGCTAATGTGCACTGAGCACATTATTTAAAGCACCCCAGGTTTACTTTAATTGCACATTTGCGTAATTTCACATGCCTCTATATTTGGCCGCTACAATTTAATATAAACATTTAAAATAACCCTATGAGAGCAGGTTTTTGTTAACAGCAAGGCAGATAAGAGCATTTAACTGCATTAAAATGCTGTTGTCAACTGAACTTCAAAAAACATAAACTTCCGTCCCTTCAGTTTTCAAAATAAAAGCTTGAGGGTTTACAGGGACTGCATAGTAAGTTAAGAAATGATTAAAGAAATAAATTACTATTATGATTATTGCAATAACATAAAATGCAGGCCGAGTGCCGTAGGTAATCACAGCAGTGCTGATTTAGGGCAATATAGCACGATTGCGAGTGTGATATTGCTTATATACAACATTTCAATGAACAACTGAGTACTGTCATAAAAAACGCATTTGTGCATGGAACCACTTTCTTACGTGTCAGATCACAATCTGCCATTACTGGTTCAAAACAAATAATGTGTCCAAGCCTTCGTTAGTAATTCAAAAATGTCACTTCAGAAATAGTATCATGGCGGTTTCTAACAAGTTATTGGAGAAACAAGGATGTGTGTGTGTGTGTGTGTGTGTGTGAGAGAGAGAGAGAGAGAGAAGAGAGAGAGAGAGAGAGAAAGAAAGAAATGGAGCACCATCACCTGTTGCCACTCCCAAGTAGAGATGCTGTAGTGTGTTAGTCAGCTTTCTGGCGATAATGTCATTTTGGTGAAAATCATCCAATTTTCTCAGTGGAAAAATAGCCATTCAAGCTGGGGTATTCCTCCCTATTTAGCGGTAGCCGGTGCGCAAGAGTCAGTCACTATAGAAACCGCAATCTCCTCCGCCATTTTGAACAGTACGTCCTCTCCAATGTGGAAAATCTCGTAAGAGGTAAGCGCCTTGAGTTCTGTAATTAATCAATCTGTTGTGATGAGCCTTAATGCTGAAACTGTTAGTTTAAAGCTGTTTAAAGCTATTTCCTAGCTTTAGTAGTGTAGTAGTAATACGAGCGATTATGGAGCGCTGTTGTATGTAAACACTGAGTGACGCTGACTCACTTCACATCACCAACTGGCTCATATTACACATAAAATATACCACCTGCTGGCTAATATGTAATGTCACAAAATTACATGTAAAGAGACAGATGGCTCTTAACACATCTGCACTGCTCTTACACTTTAGTTTAGAACGGCACGAACACAAGCGGAGTGATACAAACAGTGAAGCATCTGAGTGATGATGATGTGAGACCATCAGAACTCATGGAACATCTCTCATCCAATCAGATTCAAGGACCGGAACTAACTGATGTATGTATATATATAGATATACAGTATATATATAAAATGCACAAGTTCTTTTTTGAGAGGAATGAAACATAATATGGAGTGATGAAGCTTACGTAGTAAAAAGCAGATACTTTATATTAGATCCTTGGATTTAATGTCTGGATCAATGTCTGAAGTGCATAGTTTTTATAGTGTGTGAAGAGCCAGAGTCAGTTAAAAAGGAATGGCTATCTTTAGTTTTTGCACTAATGCTCTTTTTGTTTTAATGTTCTTTGTTGGAGAATTAAACCCCAAATGTATTACAAACTGCTTTATTATTAAATATAACCATTTAACATTTTTAACCCATCTATTTTCTCATTTTGTTTGTATTTTCTTCAACTGTCAATGTTTTTTTTATCTGTATATTTTTCCAGAGGGGAAAAGTTGGTCATTAGATGAGAGTTTCAGCTGCATGCTCGCCTATCTGTTCACGTTGCTCAGTTTAGCAACCTCTTCTTTATCAGGCTAGGGCTGGGCGATAGAACTATGTAATCGGATATTGCAGATATCTAACAAATATCACGATGCTGATTGCGACAGTCGTTGACAGATGATTATCGACAATATCGGGAAATTTCAAACAATGGAGCTGGGAAGTTGCCAAATATATTAAATATTAGCCCAATTGTTACTATACACTTAGGTTTTTAAATATACTAATCAAATTATTCAAATTATTAAAAAAGTTAAAAGCATTTGGAATTAAGAGTCAGGTAGTGTCCATTTTCACTGCTGTGCCGACATGTTCTCTGAATAGCATGAAACATTTTCCATAGCAGTTATAACCTATTCTCCAGACTCAGACATGAATTGTAATACATATGCTATGACTAAGCAACTAGATAAAAACAGCACATCCAGGGCTTGACATTAACACTTGTCTGAGGCAAGTGGATTTTTGAAGGGGCAAGTAAAAGAGAATTTTACTTACCCGACCTGACAAGCAGACTGATTAAAACGTCAATAATGAAAAAAAAAATAAATAACCATCTATATTTGTGATAGCCTAGGCTTGTGTCACTTATTAGAAAGTTCATATTCTTAGTAATCCAGAGCAAGCAATTTTATAATTCGCTAGTGATCAAGTGACGGTCTGTGCTAATGCGCAGCTGACCGGTCAAATACATTTCAAAATTCTGCCAAAATGCCCGTCTTGGTGAGGTATTCATGTAAACACAGAGAGTGATGTCTAAAGTGAACATAAACAGCGGAGAAAAAAGTGGATTTGCATTAAAATGTCGGGCTTGTAAGTATTAATGTAAGCTAATAGACCTGCTGCTGTCTAGTGTAGTGTGTCATTATAATAATCAAACAACCATAACAAAAAAATGACAAAACATTCACTGCTCTTGACTGGGTAACTTTAATAGCTTTAAAAAGTATTCATGTATTATAATCATACAGTGAAGACCAGTTGTAGTTTTATGTTGCATTTCATTCTGAATGTTTACTTGAATACTTGATAGCCAACTACTGTTAAAAACTTTTAGAGCTGTAAAAAAAAAAGCTCTAAATTTTCTTAATTTGTATTTTTTGTTCTATAATTTTTAATCTATTTCTATTCATTCCTGTTTTTTATTGTTATTTTATTAATGACTGTTTACAAGTCTTGAATAATTACTTAAGAAACCATTCTTCCATAATTAATATATTAGTTATGTTTATTATTTGTTGTGGTTTTGAAGCTGGTATTGAGAATCATCAAAATTCACGACCGACTACTGAAATTTTGGTATTGTGATAATGTATTGCCTTTATTGTACATGGTAGATCTTGCTGCAATAACATGATGAAAAAGTCGATCTCATTCCATAGACGTTTGGGCACCTCTGCTGTAAATGAAGATGATGGAGGCTTTCCTTTATTTGTGCAGTTTACATTTCTGTCGCAGAGAATTGAGTTGATTGCATAGGAACACTATTAGGTTGGCCATCGGTCATAATTTTAGAAAAATATACAACAAAAGCTTTGACATGTTACTTGAGCATGTAACTTAAATGTCCTTTTTTCTCTCCGGACAAATAACATTTTTACTGGGACAAGTGAATGACCAATTTACTTGTCCAAAGGACAAGTATATGACAGTGCTTAATGTCAAGCCCTGACATCTATTAGAAATCTCAAAATTACGGAAATACAGCCTGTCGGAAAAGACATCATTATGAAAATAATGTGTCTTTATGAAAACTTTTATCGAAAGTTTAGTCAAAACACATGGTATAAGTTTAAATTCTTTCTCCATAAAGAAACCTTTTTTTTTTTTAATTTGCAGGCCATGGAGATACATTTTGATATAAAATCATGGCATGCTTAGGTCTCATTAAACAAAAAGACTGATTTGCTTAGGGAAAGCAGTTTAAAAACAAAGATGAAAGTAATTAAATCATAAAATACAAAAACACATTCTTGAAGCTAAAATTTAGTTGTTGTTTTTTTTTTCATTGGCAGTTTTAGCTGCATAAATGACACGCAGTAGAAACAAACATTTGATAAGAACACAACACATTGGAAATTGTGAAGCAGCATTAACTGCATTAATAAAATGCAATACAAACACATTCGATAAGAACACAAAGCATTGGAAATTATTAAGCAGCTGAAAGAGAAAGACACGGTGGGTGTGGCGTCAGGCCTCAGAGAGGCATTTACTTAAAATAATAAACAACATAAAGTGCTCAAAAGAAGGAAAGTGTCCAAAATAAAGGGGAATCTGGCATCCTTGCGGTGAAAAGGGCTATGTGAAGAAAAGCCGGTGATGAGAGGATAAGGTCCAGGTATAATGGGCAGGGTCCGGAGCCTACACGCGTTCCCCTCCAGGATTCGGGGCATGAGGGGTGGCGGCTTCTCTGGCGGCCTATAGATTTTCTGGCCCGTGGTGTTTCGACGGAATGGCGGCCTGGCTTCCTGGCTCATTAGCACAGCTAATTCGCAATGGACACTTCCCGCTCCATTCCTGGACCTGCAAGGATGCCAGCGTGAAGATACCGGTCTCTCGTGGAGAGGCGCGATCGGTTTTTAAAGGCAACGGTAGTGAGGCTCTTAGTTGACTACAGGTACGCCTCATCACATGCTGCCAAAAGGGTATAGTCACTGTACATACAGGCACAGACTTAGTGAAGTAAACAAACAATAGTTAAATAAAACAGCTATTCAGGTGCGTCTTATAATTAGATAAAGTATGGAACCTTTTTGCAATTTCATCTAACGTAGGTTTCTAGAAAGGAAAAAAGCATATTCTTTATCCCCGGGGTTAAAGCATTGCGGAATGGTAAAACAATGGGACCAGCTGTACTGAAAACACATTCTGAGGGACTGCTTGTCACAAACACACTAAGAACTTTCGAGCTGCCAGAGGCATGAGGGGAAAATGACCTTCATTATGCCTCTATCATGCAAGGTTCTCCTCCCCATCAATTACGTCCTCTAACAGATAAGCTGTGAGTTCAGATGCTGCCCTATCCTCCGCACTTGAGGAAGGTTTTTGTTCCTTCCAAGGAGATCGCCCAGTGAAGTTTTTTTTATTCAGTGGTGTACTCGTGGTCGTTTGTTCTTCCTCTGTAACATCCTCTTGATGCTTAATTTGACGGCACTCGCATCAAGCAGCGGCATCTTAGTTTCCTGTAGTGTGGATCAAACTACCGTTGCCAGTGTGTTGATTCAGAGAAGTTTCTGTGTTTCTCAATTGTTATACTTGGCATCCAATTCCTCCAAGATGCCATTCTTTATATTTTTACTCAGCTGCATGTCATCATCAGTTGCCATTAAAAAGCTGTGTGTAAGTATTAGTAATGGACGTAAGTTTCACCTGACAGAACATCGTTCAAGTCTGCTACAGGCTTTAATCCAATGTTCACAACTCAAGGACTGAAATGTCATGCCATGTTAGCTGTGGTTGTGGACGCCAGCTTCTGACACCCATTGTATCGCTGGAGCCTGCTCTAAAATCCTTGCAGTCATCTTCACCTTTGAGCCTCAGCGTGTCGTGCAGTCCTGCAATTAATCAATAAAATATACAGTATATGAATTAAATAACTGTTTTGGTTTATGACTAATTAAAGGTCTACAATTAGACTAAAACTTAACATGGGATAAAGGCTTACTGTTATGAGAGAGTGATGAGGGAAATTAAGCTCCTCTTACGCTTTGAGTTCACGCCTTTGTGCTTCGACCGGATGCTCGGTCTGTGCTGGACTTCTCTGTCTGAAGGGAATTGTTGATAGCGGCGGTCAGATTATGGCCAAAACGGTTGAGTCTTTGCCAGTTCAGCTCCGATCCTGGCGTCCTCCATTGGTGTTGTTGATGTTGCTATTGAATCGCGCATGCAAACAACGTCAGAAGAAAATGGTTTACACTAAATAACGTCACTTCTTTTCACATAACATCCTGTCTTTCTTTCTTTCTTCCTGCCTGTCTGCCCACCCGTCCTTCTACCTGCCTTTCTTTCTTTCTTTCTTTCTTTCTTTCTGTCTGTCTGTCTGTTTGCCAGCCCGTCCTTTCTTTCTTTCTTCCTGTATATCTGCCCACCTGTCCTTTCTTTCTTTCTTTCTTTCTTTCTTTCTTCGTGTCTGTCTGCCTGCCCGTTCTTCCTTTCTTTTGTTCTTTCTTTTTTCTTTCTTTCTTCCTGCCTCTCTGCTCACCCGTCCTTTCTTTTTTCTTTCTTTCTTTCTTTCTTTCTGTCTGTCTACCTGCCCGTCCTACCTGCCTTTCTTTCTTTCTTTCTTTCTGTCTGCCCGCTCATTCTTTCTTTCTATCTTTCTGTCTGTCTGCCTGCCTGCCCATCCTTTCTTTCTATCTGTCTGTCTTTCTTTCTTTCTTTCTTTCTTTCTGTCTGTCTGCTGCCCGCCCATCCTTTCTTTCTATCTTTCTTTCTTTCTTTTTCTTTCTTTCTGTCTGTCTGCCGGCCCGTCCTTTCTTTCTTTCTTTCTTCCTGTATGTCTGCCCACCTGTCCTTTCTTTCTTTCTTTCTTTCTTTCTTCGTGTCTGTCTGCCCGCCCGTTCTTCCTTTCTTTCGTTCTTACTTTTTTCTTTCTTTCTTCCTGCCTCTCTGCTCACCTGTCCTTTCTTTTTCTTTCTTTCTTCCTGTCTGTCCGCCCGCCCGTCCTTTCTTTCTTTCTTTCTTTCTTTCTTTCTTTCTTTCTTCCTTTCTTCCTGTATGTCTGCCCACCTGTCCTTTCTTTCTTTCTGTCTGTCTGCCTGCCCGTCTTTCTTTCTTTCTTTCTTTCTTTCTTTGTCTACCCACCCGTCCTTAAGTCCTTCCTTTCTTTCTTTCTTTCTTTCTTCCTGTATGTCTGCCCACCTGTCCTTTCTTTCTTTCTTTCTTTCTTTCTTCCTGTATGTCTGCCCACCTGTCCTTTCTTTCTTTCTGTCTGTCTGCCTGCCCGTCTTTCTTTCTTTCTGTCTACCCACCCGTCCTTAAGTCCTTCCTTTCTTTCTTTCTTTCTTTTTTCTTTCTTTCTTCCTGCCGGTCTGCCAGTCCTTTCTTTTTTCTTTCTTGCTATCTGTCTTCCTGTCTGTCTGCCCACCCGTCCTTTCTTGATTTATTTTTTTCTTTCTTTCATTCTTTCTTTCTTCCTGCCTGTCTGCCCATCCTTTCTTTCTTTCTTTCTTCCTGCCTGTCTGCCCACTCGTCCTTTCTTTCTTTCTTTCTTCCTGTCTGTCTGCCTGCCCTTCTACTTGCCTTTCTTTCTTTCTTTCTTCCTGTCTGTCTGCCTGCCTGTCTTTCTGCCTGCCTTTCTTTCTTTCTTCCTGCCTGTCTGCCCACTCGTCCTTTCTTTCTTTCTTTCTTTCTTTCTTCCTGTCCTTCTGCCTGCCTGCCTGCCTGTCCTTCTGCCTGCCTTTCTTTCTTTCTTTCTTCCTGCCTGTCTGCCCACTCATCCTTAATTTCTTTCTTTCTTTCTTTCTTCCTGTCTGTCTGCCTGCCTGTCCTTCTGCCTGCCTTTCTTTCTTTCTTTCTTCCTGTCTGTCTGCCCACCCGTCCTTCTACCTGCCTTTCTTTCTTTCTTTTTGCTTCCATTGAATCCATCCGTCTGCATTATTTCAACTTAATGATAGTGGAATTCATGGTAAACAACTACATTACCCATGGTACATCAGAGAAAGATCTACCAATCAGAGAATCGCAGCCAACGAAACCCGCGAAACGTGACTCAGAGCAACCACATACTCCCATGACGCACGATGTGAATGACATAATCGAGTTGGTCTTCCTTCACCCTTAAACTACTTATATATTTGTACATAACGGAATATTTTGTAATAAACGTAAAATATATTGTTTTTATATTTATAATCAACAACCTAAAATCAATAGTTTTATATATTCCCATATATTCCCTTTTTTTATTCAATGATACATTTTATTCATTTGCAATGCTTCTTGGGATTGTAGTCCCATGAAAGATGGTAAGTACACAGTCTTGTACCTTTGTCTTTATGTCCGATTTTTAAATACTTTTTTGCCTTATAACAAAGTTTGTGATGTTGGAGCTGGTTGGTTTGGTTCATGGCTCACACCTCTTTTATGAAGGATTATTATTAAAAGTCTATGGAAGAAATGAATGAGGAAAATACTTCCGGAACCCAGACGGCTGAAAATATGGGCGGGCACTGTTGTGCTCTATTGAGTGGACTAAACATCCATCCCTTAGAGCCTCGTTTTCATTTGTTGTTTAGTTGTGTAAATATGGCATTTACCCTGACCACGGTCCCTATGATGATCAGTGCTTACTGGTTGTCAGAAAATTAATGAAAGAATATCTTGTCTATGTCACATACAGACACATTAAGATGACTGAAGTAATAAGAAGTCAGAGGTTGAGCAAGGACCAATGAATTTATGTTCTTTTGCCTTCTCAGCCTCTTTCTACCACACAAAGCCACTTATTAGCTTTCCCACTTGTTAGTTTTGCTTTCAGCTCAATGAACAGATGCAGAGCAATCAGAGAAAGCCCCGAAACAGTGTATGGTAATGCGTCTCTCCATCAGACAGTCCTGTGGGGTACCAGCACGCTGACTGAGTGTGTTTTAGGGGGAATTGCCGTCCCTTTAAGTGTGTGTGTGTTTTTGTGTGAGTTCCAGCTTTCCTCTGGAGTGTGAATAAGCTTTGTGTCTCTGCTTCACTCATGAGGCACATCTCTCATCCTGGAATCGCCTTGAGGATGAAAGCTTCCATTATTATTTTCTCCTCGTGTTTTCTCTTCCTATTTATTGGTGTCTGGGGTATATGGATACATTTATACCTGTAAAATGTCTTGGATATTAAAAATGTCTCCCCATTTCCATTTTCTGCATTACATTGGGACCTTGGGTACTAAGAAAAGTTTAAACTTTTTTTATTTCATTGATCTTTTTGCTACACTTTCTTTGACCCTTAGAATTGAATGGGCTGTTTTTGCTAAAAATGTCCACTTATTATTTAGTTTATGTAACCTAATGCAAGCATAACTGAAGTGTAATTTAATGACTTCGATATGTAAATGACCTCTGTTATAATTGGTTAAGCTGTCTGGTGTAGAAGTTTAGAAAGCAGAAGTATGGTTGAAAACCTTTCCCATACCCTCATGTGCACCAGAGCATGACCAGAACAAGTTAGGTTATAGTGGCATCATCAACATCAGATAACTAACTGCTGCTGCAAGAGGAAATCAGGTTTCTCTCGAAACTGTCGCCTCAGCTGTGCTTGTACATTGCTGAGATGTAGGCTCTGCCCAGAGGACGCGACTTAAAAAAGAAGTTGTACTGAGGTTAGAAAATACTAGAAGAGTGTGTCACAGTCATCAATAGTGTTTGCTAAGGCAGGCATTGCTGTCGCTCATACTTTGGGTAAGGGCTGTTTTTAACACACAACTCTATGTATCAAACTTACCTGTCGCGCACTGTTTGTGCTAAGGGACATGAATAATGTCTCAAATCATGTGGCAGCAATTAGTCTTACGATTTTTAATTCTCAGTACAGACTGATCTGCTCAGCTCATTAGCCTCATGCATGCATTGAGTATGTGTAAGTGTAAGCATCCACTGGCATGGAAAAAATTCGCTCAATGACGTTCTCAACGCTAGAGAGTGGCGTGTTTGTAATATGAAAGCGAGTGTGTACACAATAAATAATATTATCTTATATATGCGTAATTACAGTTGGAAAGATGCCAGCTTCATTTCAGAATTCCCAAAGTATACTGTACTAGCTGTGTTGATTTATTACACTTTTGCTTACCCAGCCACAGGATTGCCACAATGAATGTGTATAATCACCATTTGAAGTCTGTTTGAAGTCTGAATTAAACATGATGATGTGATCAAAGCACTGAATCCAGCAGAAACTTCAGCATTAAAGCCATATTTTGAAGCGCTAAAGGCAGACATCACCGGTTCAGCTCATAGCGATTGACTGCTGCCCTGCATTTTCTGCTTCTCATTTGCATAACCTCAAGCATTTCTCAACTTTTTGGATGCCCCCGGCCATTCTGCAGCACATGCAGATTATTTATTCATTCAATTAAATCGCAGTTTGATAATCACTCTATGTCATATCACGATTTAAATTTTATTTCGATTAAGCGTTTCAGCTCTATTTAATATTGTCATATTGCTTCAATCCACAAATTAACCCTCTTAATACTTTCAAAAAAGGCCCTACCTTGTACCTTGCCAGTCAAAAATGACAGAAAAAATAAAAGGTGTAACTTAGTTTTTTGGATGATAAAAATTATTTTAAAAAAATCTTAAAATTATGCAAATTTAGGATTTTATGCTATTTGGAGCTTATTTACATGTAAATTTCTACATTTCTCAAAATCAGAAAAAGGAAACCATTTTTATTAAATCGGAAAAATCGATTCTGGTCAAAAATGACTAAGTAATGGGAGGGTTAAAGTTTTAAAAATATATTAGCTGTAAATGTTAAATGTGTTATTAGAAATTCAGTTTGAGAGCTAGTAAATGTACAGACTGCTGAGTTGCTATTGTGGAGGATATGTAAACCATTTAACTGTATTGGAGGCAATTGTTCAATGATCAGCCCTATTTCTCTGCTTATTATAACTGTACGCTTTGTGTAGTTAAGTGCATTGGATGTAAGCTGGCCCATATAGGAACCTTGTCATTAGTTGATTTATGTGCTCATCCACGAAGGCTCATCCAATAAGCTCTGTAATTCTCTTTCGATTTTCTCCATCTCTGGTCCTCATCAGGATCTCCTTCATTTCAACATATTTATGAGAGTTCACAAATACAGGCTCCGAGTCTCAGCCAGTATTTATGACCACAGAGGTCGTCTCCGAGTCTCAGCCAGTGTTTACGATCACAGATGTCGTTCCCGAGTCTCTGCCAGTGTTCACGACCTCAGAGGTCGTTCCCGAGACTCTCCCCGTGCCCACAACCACAGAGGTCGTTCCCGAGTCTCTGCCCATGCTCACGACCACAGAGGTCGTCTCAGAGTCTCAGCCAGAATTTACAACCACAGAGGTCGTTCCCGAGACTCTCCCCGTGCCCACAACCACAGAGGTCGTTCCCGAGACTCTGCCAGTGTTCACGACCACAGAGGTCATTCCCGAGACTCTCCCCGTGCCCACAACCACAGAGGTCGTTCCCGAGTCTCTTCCCATGTTCACGACCGTAGGACCAAAGGAGGTCGTTTCCCAGTCATCCAGTACTCTTTGTCTCGAGCCTCCCATGGCTCCGCCTTCCACGGCTTCGCCCCTCGAGCCTCCCATGGCTCTGCCTTCCACGGCTTTGCCCCTCGAGCCTCCCATGGCTCTGCCTTCCACGGCTTTGCCCCTCGAGCCTCCCATGGCTCTGCCTTCCACGGCTTTGCCCCTCGAGCCTCCCATGGCTCTGCCTTCCAAGGCTTTGCCCCTCGAGCCTCTCACGGCTTCGCCTTCCACGGCTTCACCCCTTGAGCCTTCTACGGCTCTGCCTTCCACGGCTCCGCCCCTCGAGCCTCCCACGGCTCCGCCTGCCATGGCTTCGCCCTTCGAGCCTCCCACGGCTCCACCTGCCACGGCTTCACCCCTTGAGCCTCCCACGGCTCCGCCTACCACGGCTTCGCCCTTCGAGCCTCCCACGGCTCTGCCTGCCACGGCTTCGCCCCTCAAGCCTCCCACGGCTCTGCCTCCGCCTACCACGACTTCGCCCCTCAAGCCTCCTATGTCTCCGCCTTCCACAGCTCCGCCCTCAGAGTCTTTCATGGCTCCATTCTCTAGTCTGTAACTGCCTCCCAGGCCTCCTGACCCTATCTTGATCCTGTGGTCGCCACCCAGGCCTCCTGACCCTATTTCAGCCCTGTGGCCACCAACTAGGTCTCCTGATCCAGTCCCTACCCTGAGGTGGTCTTCTGGGTCTCCTGGCCGTCCACCTGATCTGCTCTGGTCTCCTGGGTTTCCTGGCTGTCCGCCTGATCTGCTCTGGTCCCCTGGCCATCCGCCTGATCTGCTCTGGTCCTCTGGGTCTCCTGGCAATCCACCTGATCTGCACTGGTCTCCTGGGTCTCCTGGCCATCCACCTGATCTGCTCTGGTCTTCTGGGTCCCCTGGCCGTCCACCTGATCTGCTCTGGTCTCCTGGGTCCCCTGGTTGTCTGGCTGATCTGACCTGGTCTTCTGGGTCTCCTTGCTATCCACCTGATCTGCTCTGGTCTCTTGGGTCTCCAGGCCATCCACCTGATCTGCTCTGGTCTCCTTGGTCTCATGGCCATCCGCCTGATCTGCCCTGGTCTTCTGGGTCTCCTGGCTGTCCGCCTGATCTGCTCTGGTCTCTTGGGTCTCCTGGCCATCCACATGATCTGCTCTGGTGTCCTGGCCGTCCATCTGATTTGCTCAGGTCTCCTTGGTCTCATGGCCATCCGCCTGATCTGCTCTGATCTTCTGGGTTTCCTGGCCATCCGCCTGTGCTGCTCTGGTCTCCTTGGTCTTCCAGGCTTCTGCCTGATCTGCTCTTGCCTCTTTGGTCTCCAGCTCCATCTTGCCCTGCCTCAATTAACAACCTTCCTTGGGCATCAGGAGCCGCCCATTGGTGGGGGGGGGGGGGTTATGTCATGATTCACTATTGTTTGCCTTGTGTTTTGCCCCTGTCGTCTGTTTCCCTGGACTACATTCCCCATAATTCACTGCCCTCATCACTACCAGTTGTTCCCAATTGTTTTCACCTGTCTTCCATTACCTCATTAATCCTTGTGTATATAATCCCCTGATGTCTGCTCTGTCTTTGTCAGTTGTTATGTGTTTCTCTCCCATTCAGTTATACCTAGTTCCCATCATGGATGTTTTGTTTGTTTTATTCCCCAGTTCTTTGTTCTGCCGTGTTCCTGAGTTTTTCTATGTTCATTTATACCACACCTTGTTTCTTTATTAAACTTTTTAAGCCGCACCTAGATCCTGCTCTTGTGTTTCCCTTCGTAGCATTACAGTTAGATGTGGAATTTAGGATGTATTCTCCGTCATTTCAGTTTAAAAGTGAGGTGTGTTATTTCTGTCATCAGACAGAATAGCAAAAATAATGACTGTTTTCAAACAAGGTAAGTGTGTTTTACATTTTCCAGACAGTGCAATAAAATTAAGTGTGGAAGACTATTCTGCCATACACAGTATAGTTTAAATGAAAAGACAGACTTTGCCTCTTTTTCCTGAATCTCATAGACCTGTTATCTGTAAAAAGTTGAAGATTTGATTGTTGATAGATTTTAGTCTCATTGTAAAAGAACAGATGGGAGTTTTATATTTGCCTATGAGATTGGATCACTTATTTTTTTAGATTCTCAGCAGTTTTATAAATTAGTATTACAGCTTTAACAGTAATGCCTCTCCTAAGAGTTTGGCAGAACCTTGAAAGTCACATAATTTCAGCATCACTTGCTTGTTGCAGTTTTCTCATGAGTTTATGGTAAAAAAAATTTCTTCCATTATATAAAGCAGAAGCAGCAGACTGCACAGTTGATGATGCCCTGCAGAGGAATCAACAGTGCAAATGCATTTCTACACCCAGCCACTCTTAAGTCATGTGACCGCAGAGATGAATTAGCTGGCTCATGCTCTGATGACTCATGGGGAATGAGGTGTCATGAGGTGTGCTATGCAGTTGCTAAGGTGTTCTGAATGTTTTAGTGCACTTCTAGGGTGTTCTAGGTGGTTGTTTGAGGTGGTTGCATTGCTAGGTGGTTTCTAGGGTGTTTTGGGTGGTTACTAGATAGTTGCTTGGTGCCCCAAGTAAGAAGACCCCTAACCCCATATACCGTATACAGGTTTCTCTATGATAATCTTGTTTCTATATATGGCTCAGGTCCTCCTAAAGCAAGTCTACAGGATATTTATGCCCATTATATTATCCTCCGGGCAAAAATCGTGAATCTGATTGCTTGAAAAATATAAGCATACCTCTCCTCAACAAGCCGCCCAATTCGATGTGTCATTCATGTTCATAGCACAAACTGTGTGGGATGAGTTATGTGGCGAAGTTTAATACCTAGGCATTAAACATACTCTACGCAATTTGTGAACGCTTCTAGCTATGCAAGCTTGATTTTGTGCGTTGCGTTCTGAAATAACACACAAAGAAAGATGCACTGCATTATCAGCATTGCCTCAAGGGGCGCTATAGCTGACATTAGCGTGAACTGTCCATTTCTATGGTAAGTTTTCTCTTTCAAATCAATTGCTGTCTTGGCGGAGTGACAGTTTGAAGAGAAATTTGATGAGCAAGACAGTTTGTTTATAGCAGCTTAACTGAATAACAACACATCCTGTTTAATGGCACAGACATTTGGAGGTTACTTTTTAACTAGGGGTGTAACGATCCATCGATCTGGATTGATGTATCGATCAAATAACCAACTATGCGATGTCATAGATGCAGCGCGTAAATATAGATGTATAATTTTTTAAGATGCACCTTTATTTTGACACTCTCATGCCAGCTAGGTCCGTATGCATTTCCGTCGAAGCGCAAAGCAAGCGCTAGGAGATGCAACATCCTAGAAACCTGAGCAGTAGCAGCCAAGAAAAAAGCTTGGACAACGTATAGATGAAGTTAATGTTTACAAACAAACCCTATGCCCTAGCACTCCCGGGTTCTTTTGGCAGCGCAGAAAAGGACTGCTGTATAGGGGCACTTCACTACAGTTGTTTTTTAGGGTTGAAACACCCCGTTTCCGAAAGTTTATTGGAGATTAGGTCTTCTTTAAATTCCCATCAGGATTGGTGGATCGGGATAAACTCAAGTTTGAACATAATTTATGATATTTCACGGATCACCGTCATTATTTTCGCATCTGCTTTATCAGGACCCATTCGCCCCACAGCTGCTGTTGGTAGATTTTAACTTTTCATGAGAGAATTGCACAAACTGGGAAACAGCTGTTTTCAGGTTTCAAAGTACAGTCACTGTGAAAGATATGAGGCCAACTATACATGTATAAACAAAACCCATTGAAAATAACAGGAAGAACGAGACTCGTTTCTACCACTGCAGCACATGGGGCTACTGTGTGTGAAAGGATATACAAATAAAAGTAATGTAGTACTTCTAAAATTATGTCTGTGCATTTATTTTGACTGTAGTAACTTCTTCAGTCGAAACCGGCTGTTATTAGGTTTAAATATTGATGATAATTGATGATCACGTGTGTGACTTTATTTTTTATATTATTTATTGTTCTGTATTATTGTTTTAAACAACTGAAGTACCTTATTTTGTTGTGTATGTCCAAACATGGATACTAGATTTGCACTTTTCAGAGAGCTCAATTAAATTTTCAAACTATATTTTGGTTGCATTTGTAAGATAATAAATGTGACTGATTTTGTAAAATAGGCACATAATATCGTAATATAAATTGCAGGCCACTGAACTGAATCAAAATCACATCGCGGCAGACTTTGAGGTATCGTCAAACATTGGATCGCCGGCTAAGAGAATTTAAATAAGATTGTATTGTGATGAAACTTGCAATTTACATGCCTATTTTTCACTCCCTTTAGTATTGAGGTTTTTTTCCACCAGAGCAACACAAGAACGCACATACAGGTGCATCTCAATAAATTAGAATGTTGTGGAAAAGTTCATTTATTTCAGTAATTCAACTCAAATTGTGAAACTCGTGTATTAAATAAATTCAGTGCACACAGACTGAAGTAGTTTAAGTCTTTGGTTCTTTTAATTGTGATGATTTTGGCTCACATTTAACAAAAACCCACCAATTCACTATCTCAAAAAATTAGAATATGGTGACATGCCAATCAGCTAATCAACTCAAAACACCTGCAAAGGTTTCCTGAGCCTTCAAAATGGTCTCTCAGTTTGTTTCACTAGGCTACACAATCATGGGGAAGACTGCTGATCTGACAGTTGTCCAGAAGACAATCATTGACACCCTTCACAAGGAGGGTAAGCCACAAACATTAATTGCCAAAGAAGCTGGCTGTTCACAGAGTGCTGTATCCAAACATGTTAGCAGAAAGTTGAGTGGAAGGAAAAAGTGTGGAAGAAAAAGATGCACAACCAACCGAGAGAACCGTAGCCTTATGAGGATTGTCAAGCAAAATTGATTCAAGAATTTGGGTGAACTTCACAAGGAATGGACTGAGGCTGGGGTCAAGGCATCAAGAGCCACCACACACAGACGTGTCAAGGAATTTGGCTACAGTTGTCGTATTCCTCTTGTTAAGCCACTCCTGAACCACAGACAACGTCAGAGGCGTCTTACCTGGGCTAAGGAGAAGAAGAACTGGACTGTTGCCCAGTGGTCCAAAGTCCTCTTTTCAGATGAGAGCAAGTTTTGTATTTCATCTGGAGGAAGGGTGGAGAAGCTCATAGCCCAAGTTGCTTGAAGTCCAGTGTTAAGTTTCCACAGTCTGTGATGATTTGGGGTGCAATGTCATCAGCTGGTGTTGGTCCATTGTGTTTTTTGAAAACCAAAGTCACTGCACCCGTTTACCAAGACATTTTGGAGCACTTCATGCTTCCTTCTGCTGACCAGCTTTTTAAAGATGCTGATTTCATTTTCCAGCAGGATTTGGCACCTGCCCACACTGCCAAAAGCACCAAAAGTTGGTTAAATGACCATGGTGTTGGTGTGCTTGACTGGCCAGCAAACTCACCAGACCTGAACCCCATAGAGAATCTATGGGGTATTGTCAAGAGGAAAATGAGAAACAAGAGACCAAAAAATGCAGATGAGCTGAAGGCCACTGTCAAAGAAACCTGGGCTTCCATACCACCTCAGCAGTGCCACAAACTGATCACCTCCATGCCACGCCGAATTGAGGCAGTAATTAAAGCAAAAGGAGCCCCTACCAAGTATTGAGTACATATACAGTAAATGAACATACTTTCCAGAAGGCCAACAATTCACTAAAAATGTTTTTTTTTTATTGGTCTTATGATGTATTCTAATTTTTTGAGATGGTGAATTGGTGGGTTTTTGTTAAATGTGAGCCAAAATCATCACAATTAAAAGAACCAAAGACTTAAACTACTTCAGTCTGTGTGCATTGAATTTATTTAATACATGGGTTTCACAATTTGAGTTGAATTACTGAAATAAATGAACTTTTCCACGACATTCTAATTTATTGAGATGCACCTGTAATATTGTATGTTTAACTTGACTGTGCTTTGGCCAAGTGCTCGTTTCTGCATATTTCTTTGCTCTTTGGGTTAGTTGTTAGTTTAAATCCCTAACCTGCGTATTTGCAATTGTAATGGAGCGTAACAGTGGCCATCAACTTTTTCAGCCATCTTGGTCCTGGAAGTATTTTTCCCAATCAGTTTTTCCAAAGGGATTTCGTAAAGTACTGCATAAAAGAGTTCTAAGTCATTAACCTAACCAACCAGCTCCAATGGATAAAATTCAGGATATGGAATAAATGAATGGGAAAAATACTTCCGGAAACAGACTGTTGCACTCCATAGTGTTGCTTGCCTTAGCAAACACCACTTATAAACCATAAAGCAGCAGGGATACACATGATAGGTCCTATACATGCTTACTTGTGCAACATGGTTTGAAATTTACTTCATTAAACTTAAATCCAGACAACACATCTCCACCTTTTGTCTTTAAGCTGGCAGGATCTCTGCATTGTTGAGGGCCCAGTTTTCACAGAAGCCTGTTTTATAAAGCTCAAGTCATATCAAACGCATCTTTGTACTGCAGCTGTCATGAAATGCCAGTTCTGGAAAATGTCACGGTTACTTGTGTAACCTCTGTTCCCTGATGGAGGGAACGAGACGTTGTGTCGATGTAGTGACACTAGGGGTCACTCTTGGTCTTTGATAAAAGGCCAATGAAAATTGGCGAGTGGTATTTGCATGCCACTCCCCCGGACATACGGGTATAAAAGGAGCTGGTATGCAACCACTCGTTCAGGTTTTATGCTGAGGAGCCGATATAAGGTCCAGCCATTTCAGCGGGTAGTTCAGCGTTGTGGCAGGAGGGACACAACATCTCGTTCCCTCCATCAGGGAACGGAGGTTACACAAGTAACCATGACGTTCCCTATCTGTCACTCACTCGACGTTGTATCGATGTAGTGACACTAGGGGTCCCTATATGAAACGCCACAATTGGCTGAACTGTGTTATGTGAACTGGCGGTGTGTGGTGGGCAGACTACTGTGTGCCTCATAGCCAGCACACCAGGTCGACACGTAACCTCCCCCAACATAGTTATGAGTGTCGAACGGCCCTTTTTGGGGACAAGTCGACTACCCAAAAGATAGAGACAGGCTTAACCCAGTCGTGGCCTCTTTTCCCCTTCTTTTTTTTCCACTCCCTAAAAAAGAAGGGGGATTATCCGAATGGGCCGCCAGGTCTAGTCGGGGGGTGTCCCTCCCAAGGGGAAGACACCGCGGAGACCACACCTCGCCCAAAGGGAGGGGGGATATTTAAGTGGAAAAATACGTCACATGGTCTTTCCAACCATGTGGAGAGTCTTCAAGGTAGATCCTGCCCAATGGGAAGGAGTTACTACAAACAAGGAAGACGCAGTTTGCCAACAGGGAAACGAATTAGCGGAAGATATATATCGCATGGGTTTAGCCTTACAGGGAACCGCCACTGGGAATTAATGGCGCATGTTTTCAGCTCCAAGGGAAGTGGAAGGCGCTATGTGCAAGCGATACACCCGGCCAGCTATCCCGGGCTTATCCACTTGTGTTGTGTGCCACTACCTGGGATGAAACCAGTTCCACCCAGAGGTTGTAGAACCTTGCACAGGTGTTGAGTGTTGCCCAGCCCGCTGCTCTGCAAATGTCTGTTAGAGAGGCACCCCTGGCCAGGGCCCAGGGAGCCGCTACACCCCTGGTAGAGTGGGCTTGTAGCCCTACCGGGGGCGGCATGTCCTGGGCGACATATGCCATAGTTATGGCGTCAATGAGCCAGCGGTCCTCTGCTTGGAGACAGCGCTTCCTTTCTGCTGTGCACCAAAGCAGACAAAGAGCTGCTCAGAGATTCTAAAGCTCTGTGTGCGACCCATATAGATGTGTAAAGCGTGCACCGGACACAGCAACGACAGGGCTGGGTCTGCCTCCTCCTGGGGCAGCGCTTGCAGGTTCACCACCTGGTCCCTAAAAGGGGTGGTGGGAACCTTGGGCACATAGCCCGGTCGGGGTCTCAGGATCACGTGAGAGTATCCCGGACCGAACTCCAGGCACGTTTCGCTGACAGAGAACGCTTGCAGGTCACCTACCCTCTTGATGGAAGTGAGCGCAGTCAGGAGGGCAGTCTACAAGGAGAGTGCCTTAAGCTCAGCTGACTGCAAAGGCTCAAAGGGGGCTCTCTGTAGACCCTGAAGAACTACAGAGAGGTCCCATGAGGGAACGAGGCGCGGTCTGGAGGGACTCAGCCCCCTGGCGCCTCTTAGGAAACTGATGATCAGTTCGTGCTTCCCTAAGGACTTACCGTCGACTGCGACGTGGTGTGCTGCTACGGCGGCAACATACACCTTCAAGGTGGAAGGGGACAACCTCCCTTCCATCCTCTCCTGCAGGAATGAAAGCACTGATACGACTGCGCATCTCTGGGGGTCTTCCCGACGGGAAGAACACCACTTAGCGAACAGATGCCACTTAAAGGCATACAGGCGCCTCGTAGAAGGGGCCCTAGCCTGAGTGATCGTGTCTACCACCGCCGCACGGGGGCAGGATATGCCGGCTAGCATCTGTCTACTGCTCCACCATCGAGAACTGCTGGGCAAAGTCCTCGACGGTGTCGCCGAATAGGCCTGCCTGGGAAATGGGGGCAGCAAGGAGCCGTGTCTTGTCGGCCTCGCCCATCTCGACCAGGTTGAGCCAAAGGTGGCGCTCCTAGACCACTAGTGTGGCCATTGTCCGCCCGAGAGACCGCGCCGTGACCTCCGTCACTCGGAGAGTGAGGTCGGTCGCCGAGCGCAGTTCCTGCATCAATCCCGGGGCGGCTACCCTCGTGCAGTTCCTTTAGCGCCTTGGCGGACTTGCAGGAGAGCCATGGCGTGCAGGGCGGAGGCGGCTTGTCCAACGGCACCGTAGGCCTTGGCCGTCAGAGATGACGTAAACCTGCAGGCCTTGGACGGGGGCTTTGGACACCCTAGCCAGGTGGCGATGCTTTGCGGGCATAGGTGCATCGCGAGTGCCTTTATCCACCGGGGGATTGCCGAATAGCCCTTGACCGCCCCACCATCGAGGGTAGTGAGGGCGGGGAAGCTGAAAAGATCGGGACCGGGCAGTAAAAAGTGCCTCCCACAACCTTGTCAGCTCTTCATGCATTTCCGGGAAGAAAGGAACGAGGGCGGGACGTGGCTTTGAATGGCGCCGCGAGCCCAGGAACCAATCACCGAGCCGCGAGGGTTCAGAGAGAGCAGAGGGTTCCACTCTGGCCGACGCTCGCGGCTGCCTGGGAAAGCATGTTGTCATCTCCGCGTCAGCCTGTGACTGGGCAATCGTCCCTGAAGAGAGGAGCCCAGCTGAGGCATCCGACTGGACGAGCTCACTCTCCGATGCTGTGCTCGAGAGCTCATCACTTTCGCGGGCTCCAAATAAGAGGTCGAACTCGCCGTGAGACGAGCTGGCGTACTCATCCAGAAGCCCGATCAGGGCAGACGAGCGTGCTGGGGAATGGGAGGTCCGCGGGGGGATACCCGGCGGAGGCGGTCCCATTGGGGTCCCCAAATCGCCCCCAGTGCTAGCCGCGCTGGCCTCATACCCGTGGGTAAAAGGACCGAGGCGGGGAGCCTCTGGGGTGGCTTGCTTTCTTACAAAGGCGAGCCGCGACCGCAACGTTGCCATGGACATGTCCTCGCAATCAGAACATGACCATCCACGAACGCTGTCTCCGCGTGAGCAGTGCCCAGACACGAAAGACAGTGATCGTGACCGTCAGAAAGTGAGAGATAACGAGCGCAACCAGGAATAACACACAATCGGAAAAGCATCTTTAGAAAGACGTGCCTTTAAAAAGACGTTCCGTGTGTGCCGCTCTTTTAGAGAAATATACTCTTTTAGAGAAATATACTCTTTTATTTCTGCCGAAGCACCCAGGGGTATTCTCTGCAGTGCACCAGTGCAGAGGGGGGAGAAGCCACTGAAATGCACCGTCAGATCCAGCAGAGGTGAATGAACAGTCGTGGGAATTCAGCTCAGTGAGCATGACCGTTCGGCTCCGAAGAGAAAATCTGAATGAGTGGTTGCATACCAGCTCCTTTTATACCCGTATGTCCGGGGGAGTGGCATGCAAATACCATTCGCCAATTTTCATTAGCCTTTTATCAAAGACCAGAGGTGTCTCGGGCTCCCAAGAGTGACCCCTAGTGTCACTACATTGACACAACGTCAAGTGAGTGACAGATAGGGAACTGCTGTAAACATTGCAAGGCCTCTCGCAGGCTGCTTCTTTCAGAACAATGCCAGTGCTGCTGTTGTGCTGAAATATCCTCAAAACAGTCTTTGAAGGGCAAAGTGCTGGTGTAAGCACAGGTGTGAAGCTGGAATGTCTTTATATTGTGGCTTCTTTTAGAATAAGTTATTTTCTTTGACTAATAATATATTATAGAGGCCTCAAATATTTGTGCAGCAGGGGAGATATTTAAGTGGTCAATAATTACAACATTTAGCACTCTACGTTCTACATTAGACATTTTAATAGTCGCTTTGTGAGAACACATCTGTGAGAGGATAATAAACATGCTTTGGGAAGCATGCATTGTGCCACACTGGGTTAGAGCATCTAAAATCTGCATTTGGCTATTTGATGTGAATTGTCAAGCAGTGTTGAATGGCAGTATGCCATTTTATGCTTCATCTAAAACTATTTTAGACAGATTATCTTAATCTTTAATAATTATTATTCATGCAGTTTTTTGTTAGCTAATATGAATTGAAAGACTAATAATTCAAAGGTGACTTAAATGGTGAAATACCTGTGTGTTTGTGTGTCCAAGGAATACTACTCAGTCAACTTAATGTAGAGTTTGCTGTAATTACCTGTGGACTGTACATTATTCCGCTTATTACTTAGCTAATTAACAAATTATTAAATAAATAGACATGAAATATTGATTTGCGATATATTTTTTTAAGTCAGAAAAAAGAGACCACTGAGTGACAAAAGAGACATGAAACTAGCACAGCTAGAGTCATTTATACAGTTTAGTGGTCATTATCAAAAAATATTTGAGTGCAAAATGGCAGATTGGCCAATCAGAATCAATTATTCCAGAGAGCCAGGTAATTGTATTGAATAGTGTCTGTAAATATTTGCTGTATCGCCCAGTCATAGTGACAGGCATTTCCCCAAATCAAATCACTTTTATTGTCACACAGCCATATACACAAGTGCAATGGTGTGTGAAATTCTTGGGTGCAGTTCCGAGCAACATAGCAGTCGTGACAGATCTTGATGAGACATATACCAATTTACAATAACATCAAATTAACACAACACAATTTAAAGTCTAATATACACATAATTACACACAACACAATATACAAATAATAACATACACTGTACAGTACACAATACACACAATATAGATACACATTATTCAATAAAAAGTTTTTTTTTTAAAAAGTATATATAGTATATATAGAATGTACAGTAGGTTGTATTGTACTGTATTGACATTCAGGCTGTCGGTTGATAGTAAGTTGTTAAGAGAGAATATAATATAATAATAATATAATTTATGACAGTCCGGTGTGAGATATAAGAGTAAGAGTAATAAAGTGCAGTACTGATGTATTTTGATCGTGGGAGATCAAGAGTTCAAAAGTCTGATTGCTTGGGGGAAGAAGCTATCATGAAGTCGGCTGGTGCGGGTCCTGATGCTGCAATACCGCCTGCCTGATGGTAGCAGTGAGAACAGCCCATGGCTCGGGTGGCTGGAGTCTCTGATGATCCTCCGAGCTTTTTTCACACACCGCCTGGTATATATGTCCTGGAGGGAGGGAAGCTCACCTCCGATGATATGTCTGGCAGTTCGCACCACCCTTTGCAGTGCTTTGCGGTTATGGGCTGTGCTATTGCCGTACCAGGCAGAGATGCAGCCAATCAGGATGCTCTCTACAGTGCAGGTGTAGAACCGTGTGAGGATGTGGCGGTTCATTCCAAACTTCCTCAGCCATCTCAGGAAGAAGAGGTGCTGATGAGCCTTCTTCACAACGACTTCAGTGTGGATGGACCATGTGAGTTCCTCAGTGATGTGGACACCCAGGAACTTGAAGCTGCTGACTCTCTCCACTAGTGCTCCATTGATGGTGATTGGACTGTGTTCTCTGTCTTTTCTCCTGAAGTCCACCACAAGCTCCTTTGCCTTACTGACGTTGAGGGAGAGGTTGTGCTCCTGACATCAGTGTGTCAGAGTGTGCACCTACTCTCTGTAGGCTGTTTCATCATTGTCAGTGATCAGACCTACCACCGTCGTGTCATCAGCAAACTTAATGATGGCATTGGAGCTATGTGTTGCCACACAGTCACGTGTGTACAGGGAATACAAGAGTGGGCTGAAAACACAGCCCTGTGGAGCTCCAGTGTTGAGGGTCAGTGATGAGATGTTGCTGCCTATTCTAACCACCTGGCATCTGCTTGACAGGAAGTCCAGGATCCAGCTGCACAGCGAGCTGTTTAAGCCCAGAGCCCGGAGTTTCTCATCTAGCTTGGAGGGCACTATGGTGTTGATTGCTGAGCTGTAGTCTACAAACAAAATTCTCACATATGTGTTCTTTTTTTCCAGGTGGGAGAGAGCAGTGTGTATTGTAGATGCAATGGCATCATCGGTGGAGCGGTTGTTGCGGTAAGCAAACTGCAATGGGTCTAGAGAGAGAGGCAGCACAGAGCAGATGTAATCTCTGATTAGTCTCTCAAAGCATTTGCTGATGATGGGGGTCAGAGCAACAGGACGCCAGTCATTTAAGCAAGTGATTTTTGATTGCTTTGGAACAGGCACAATGGTGGATGTTTTAAAGCATGTGGGGACTACAGACAAAGAGAGGGAAAGGTTGAAAATGTCCGTGAAAACACCAGCTAGCTGGTTCGTGCACGCTCTGATGACGCGGCCCAGAATGCCGTCTGGGCCCGCGGCTTTGCGGATATTCACCCGTCGGAAGGATTGTGTTACATCCGCTACAGAGACAGAGAGTGAATTAACCTCTTCGGCCGCGAGAGCTCTCTCCACGAGGGCGGTGTTATTTCCCTCAAAACGAGCATAAAAAGTATTTAGCTCAACCAGGAGAGAGGCAGCGGTGTTCATGGCGGAGTTTTTATTCCCTTTAAAGTCCGTGATGATGTTAATTCCCTGCCACATGCTTCTAGACTTGGTGGTGTAAACTGTCCTTCAGTCTTGTTCCTGTACTGGCGTTTTGCTGTTCTGTTTTTCGGAGGGCATAACTGGCTTGTTTATGCTCCTCCACGTTCCCGGAATTAAAAGCGGAGGTCCGCACATTAAGTACCGCGCGAACATCGCTATTTATCCATGGCTTCTGGTTCGGATAGATTCGTGTTGTTCTGGTCGGAACAACGTCCCCTACGCACTTTCTGATGAAACACATTACGCTATCAGCGTAAAGCTCGATTTCGTCATCAGAGGCGGACCAGAACATCTCCCAGTCCGTGTGATCAAAACAGTCTTGTAGCGTAGAGTCTGATTGGTCCGACCAGCACTGGATCGTTCTGAGGGTGGGTGCTTCCTGTTTCAGTTTCTGCCTGTAAGCAGACAGAAGCAGAATGGAAGAGTGGTCCGATTTGCCAAATGGTGGGCAGGGGAGGGATTTGTAGCCATCCCGGAAGGAAGAGTAGCAATGGTCCAAAACCCGGTCCCCTCGTGTGTTGAAACTAATGTGCTGGTGGTATTTTGGTGCGACTGATTTGAAACTGGCTTTGTTAAAGTCCCCAGTCACAATGAACGTGGCCTCGGGGTGCACGGTTTCCTGCTCACTTATACTCCCATACAGTTCCTTGAGTGCCCGGTCTGTGTCGGCTTGTGGCGGGATGTACACAGCAGTGATAATGACCGCTGTGAATTCCCTCGGTAGCCAGAATGGTCGACACAGAAGCATGAGAAATTCCAGATCAGGAGAGCAGAAAGACTTGATAGAATGTACGTTCCTCTGATCACACCAGGATTTGTTGATCATAAAACATACACCACCACCTCTGCTTTTACCTGAGAGGTCTTTCGCTCTGTCTGCTCGGTGCACGGAGAACCCCGTGGGTTCAATGGCTGAGTCTGGAATGTCCGCAGACATCCAAGTTTCTGTAAGGCAGATAATGCAGCAGTCCCTCGTCTCTCGTTAGAAGGAGATCCGCGCTTTCAGCTCGCAGAGCTTGTTATCCAAAGACTGAACATTTGCCAGTAGAATAGTGGGTAGCGGGGGTCGATTTGCGCGGCGTCTTACTCTGATGAGAACGCCGGCTCTGTTTCCCCTTTTCCTCCTGCGTTTCCGCGTCCGGACTGCCCAGACAAAGGGCTCCGCTTGCGTGTTTGTAAACAGCGGGTCGGCATTGAGGAATTTGAAGTCTGGTTTACGGTGTGAGATTGCTGAACCAATGTCCAAAAGTGTTTGTCTGTCGTAGACAATAAGGCAGACAACATCCAACATTTAATACTTTCACTGTTGGACTGTTATTATGTAGATTTGACAACTTTTTAATGCTTAACATACTGTATGATCAGTGTGTTGGTGATGTGGTTTTGGTTGAACCATCGCTATAATCTTACATTTTTTTGGTTATAATGTATCTTTTCTGGGGGAAATGCTTTAAAACAGTATTTTATGTGCATGGTTGGGTGTGTCACGTTTTCAGGTACTTTCCTGCAACTCTGAACCATCTCCACTGTTGACTCAGTTGACTAGCAGTTCTAACTTAGAATCACAATCAGTGACCTTTTATGCATTCTGACAGTCACCTTACCAACAGAAAAACTATATACTGTATATCTGTGTATTAGGGTTGCAAATTTGTACAAAATTTGCTTAATCAGCGAACGTAATGTTAATGAATGAAAATCGGTTATCATTAACAATAACGTTAAACTGTAAGTGGTGAACAGCTTGAAACAAAAAAATACATGATGCATATTTTTATTCAATCAAAGCTTTATTTATACAAAGTTTGATTTTTGACTGATCAACTGTTCTAATGTAAACCTGAAAACGTCATTACATCTGAGACAAATTCCTTACTGTAGAAAGAAACGTGAAAACATGAAACAGCCACTGAAGTATGTGCATGTAGCCTTCTGTTTAAATTTCATTTAAATAAATTAGAGCCTGACCGATATGGGATTTTTGAGACCGATACCGATTTTAGAGAGGGAAAATTCACCGATTACCGATATGGTGACCGATATATTTAATTTTTGAGCTGGAATGAAAACAGACCTTTTCTTTGTGGATTTTTCACCAATTTTGCACCGATATGACTATGCAAAGGTACTCAGAAGGCTGCTTTCTTAAATATTTTTATCAAAGAATATTTTACATTATTATTATACATTGTCAACAAATTCTAGAAATGAACACTGAGAAAATAAAGAATAAATAAAAATACAATAGATAGCTTAATAAACATCAGTACTGTATGTTTATTATGTCAGTTGCTGACCATTAAAATAAAGAATAAATAAAAATAAAACAAATAGTTAAATAAACATCAGTACTGTTTAGTATCAGTCAAATGCTGACCATTGAAATAAAGAATAAATAAAAATAAAACAAATAGTTAAATAAACATCAGTACTGTTTAGTATCAGTCAAATGCTGACCATTAAAATAAAGAATAAATAAAAATAAAATAAATAGTTAAATAAATATCAGTACTGCTTAGTATCAGTCAAATGCTGACCATTAAAATAAGGAATAAATAAAAATAAAACAAATAGTTAAATAAATATCAGTACTGTTTAGTATCAGACAAATGCTGACTATATTAATACTGCCGAATCAAGATAAACAGCGGCAACGATGTTAAACCGTATTCTGCTATACAAGTTCAGGAGAAACTTTCAACGGTGGAAAACCAGACTTCTAAATATTACATTTTAAATATTACATTTTATAAATGACACGACTGGAATTGTTCGGTTGATGGGGGTACCAAACTGTGAATCCTAAACAAAACAGTTTGGTGAATACATGTTTACTCATTAGCTTCCACTCAGCTGAAAGTAGCTAAGTGATTAGCTAGTTAGCTATAAGCTCGTTGTCACGGAGAGTAAAAGACGGACGTTGTTTATTTTACTTTCCAGCATTGCGTCTCACCAACTAGCTAATAACGTAGCGTGAAATCAACACTCAACAGACACAATCCACCACCACACTGTTGTCTGTTGTGCTGCAAAAAGATGCTCTGATGTTTAACTCAATCTGCTACATTACTGAATGCACTGACAAAATATAGCTGGCTAACAGCAAACAGACATGAGTGACATGGTTGTCAGGGACAGGGTTAATGTTATATTAATTATATTGAAAAGGGAAAATGATGGGGTCACTGTTTTAAGTTTCCATTATGTATTTAACAGACTAGTTAACAACTTACCATGATGACACCGCTGAATTCCGCCCTGTCTGCAGAGCCACCGGCAGCTCAGCTCTGTAAACAATGGAGTCGGAGCACGCTCTGCTGGACAAACTACGCTATGACACCAATTCTAAAGCATTGTTTTCTGCATTATATGTTCTGAAAAAAGTGTTTCATATCGGCGCATATCGGTAAAATATACGCCGATACCGATATATCGGTCGGGCACTAAAATAAATACACAAGAAATTTGAATATTAGCATTTTCCTCTTAAAATATTTTCAGTTCAGTGTATTTTTAAAACGTTCAGGCCATGTTTAATCACCGGCATGTTTAACTGTTAATGTATTACTGTAAATAATTGTATAGAAGATACAGATTAAATTTCATTTATACTTCATGTTGTAGATCGTGTGATATTTCAGACCTTACTTTTTTAATTGAATTAAATCAAATATAATAACACTGTGAATACAGTTAAAAACATACCTCTACAATGGTGATGGTAAATGTAACTCATGCTCTCCTGGCAAACTGACATGATACAGGGAGAACTGTATCATCAATCATTGATTATTCATTAACATCCCTACTGTGTATATATCTGTAAGAGAATTCCTTCACTCGTCAAAAATTATTTACTTGGGATGCATCGATATGGAATTTCTGGGGCGATACGATAAACGATAATTTACAGCTCATTGTGGCCGATACCGATACTAATAACCAATAATTTTACTTTTTGCCTTTTAACCTTTTAAACTGGAGCTGCTAGCTAATTAATTAAAAACTACTCAGTTGAAACAAAGTTGGTATCATTTAAGCTTGGAATCTGGACTTCACAAACTCTTAACTGCTGCTATTTAAGGTTTGGCAGATGTAATCAAAAGTGTGTCTAAATTACAGGTGTGTACATGGAAAGGCAAGGCAAGTCAAGTTTATTGATATAGCACATTTCATACACAATGGCAATTCAAAGTGCTTTACATAAAAATGATTACAAAATATAAGATACATACAAAATAATTTTAAAATCAATTAAGAACAAGAAATAAGAATTAAAAGTAATAAGGTAAATTTAAAAAAGTAAAAATTATTAAAGTGAATAAAAGAGAAAAAGAATACAGAAATAATGATGCAGTGCAATTAGTAAGTGCAACTCAGTGAATAAATGCACAACTAAACAGATTTTTTCAGTCTGGATTTGAATGTGGCTCCTGTTGGAGCACGTCTGACCTCTTCTGGAAGATGGTTCAAGCTGTGGGTGGCATAATAGCTAAAAGCAGTCTCGCCTTGTTTTGAGTGAACCTTTGGTATTTTTAACTGACTTGATTCTAATGATCTGACGGGTCTGTTAGGTTTATATTCTACAAGCATATCTGCAATGAATTGAGGTCCTAGGCCATTCAGTGTTTTTTAAATGAGTAATAGTACTTTAAAATCAGTTCTAAATGTAACTGGAAGCCAGTGTAAATACATGAGGACTGGAGTAATATGCTCAGATTTTTTTGGTTCGGGTGAGAATCCTGGCAGCAGCATTTTGAATGAGCTGCAGCTGTCTAATGGTCCTTTTGGGAAGGTCGGTGAGAAGTACATTGCAGTAATTCACACTACTGGTGATGAATTCATGAACAAGTTTCTCGAATTCTTCACTGGATACAAAACATCTAATTCTTGCTATATTTTTGAGATGATAGTAGGCTGATTTAGTTATTGATTTGATGTGACTACTGAAACTAAGGTGTGACTCCAAATGACATCAAGATTCCTTACTTGATTTTTTGTCTTTAGACCCTTGGAGTCAAGGTACAGTGCATCCGGAAAGTATTCACAGCGCTTCACTTTTTCCACATTTTGTTATGTTACAGCCTTATTCCAAAATGGATTAAATTCATTATTTTCCTCAAAATTCTACAAACAATACCCCATAATGACAACGTGAAAGAAGTTTGTTTGAAATCTTTGCAAATTTATTAAAGTTAAAAAGCGAAAAAACATCACATGTACATAAGTATTCACAGCCTTTGCTCAATACTTTGTTGAAGCACCTTTGGCACCAATTACAGCCTCAAGTCTTTTTGAGTATGATGCTACAAGCTTGGCACACCTATTTTTGGGCAGTTTCTCCCATTCTTATTTGCAGGACCTCTCAAGCTCCATCAGGTTGGATGGGGAGCGTCGGTGCACAGCCATTTTCAGATCTCTCCAGAGATGTTCAATCGGGTTCAAGTCTGGGCTCTGGCTGGGCCACTCAAGGACATTCACAGAGTTGTCCCGGAGCCACTCCTTTGTTATCTTGGCTGTGTGCTTAGGGTCGTTGTCCTGTTGGAAGATGAACCTTCGCCCCAGTCTGAGATCCAGAGTGCTCTGGAGCAGGTTTTCATCAAGGATGTCTCTGTACATTGCTGCATTCATCTTTCCCTCGATCCTGACTAGTCTCCCAGTTCCTGCCGCTGAAAAACATCCCCACAGCATGATGCTGCCACCACCATGCTTCACTGTAGGGATGGTATTGGCCAGGTGATGAGCGGTGCCTGGTTTCCTCCAGACATGACTCTTGCCATTCAGGCCAAAGAGTTCAATCTTTGTTTCTCATGGTCTGAGAGTCCTTCAGGTGCCTTTTGGCAAACTCCAGGTGGGCTATCATATGCCTTTTACTGAGGAGTGGCTTCTGTCTGTCTACTCTACCATACAGGCCTGATTGGTGGAGTGCTGCAGAGATGGTTGTTCTTCTGGAAGGTTCTCCTCTCTCCACAGAGAAATGCTGGAGCTCTGTCAGAGTGACCATCGGGTTTTGGTCACCTCCCTGACTAAGGCCCTTCTCCCCTGATTGCTCAGTTTGGCCAGGCGGCCAGCTCTAGGAAGAGTCCTGGTGGTTCCAAACTTCTTCCATTTACGGATGATGGAGGCCACTGTGCTCATTGGGACCTTCAGTGCTGCAGACATTTTTCTGTACCCTTCCCCAGATCTGTGCCTCGATACAATCCTGTCTCGGAGGTCTAAAGACAATTCCTTGGACTTCATGGCTTGGTTTGTGCTCTGACATGCACTGTTAACTGTGGGACCTTATATAGACAGGTGTGTGCCTTTCCAAGTCGTGTCCAATCAACTGAATTTACCACAGGTGGACTCCATTCAAGTTGTAGAAACATCTCAAGGATGATCAGTGGAAACAGGATGCACCTGAGCTCAATTTTGAGTGTCATGGCAAAGGCTGTGAATACTTATGTACATGTGATTTTTTTCGTTTTTTAATTTTATACATTTGCAAAGATTTCAAACAAACTTCTTTCACGTTGTCATTATGGAGTATTGTTTGTAGAATTTTGAGGAAAATAATGAATTTAATCCATTTTGGAATAAGGCTGTAACATAACAAAATGTGGAAAAAGTGAAGCGCTGTGAATATTTTCCGGATGCACTGTATGTGTACACCTTGTGAATTTCTCCTTTGTTGCCAAATACAATTACCTCTGTATTGTTGTTGTTTAACTGAAGGAAGGTTTGGCACATCCAACTTTTAATTTCATCAATGCACAGGCACAGAGAGTCTATGGGGCAGTAGTCACTTGGCAATAGGTCTAGGTAAATCTGGGTGTTGTCTGCAAAGCTATGGTATGCAATTTGGTTCTTTTTCATAATTTGGCCTAGTGGGAGCATATACAGGTTGAACAAGAGCGGTGCAAGAATTGAGTGTTGTGGGACTCCACACATCATGGATGTCCACTCAGATCCATAGTTCCCATAGTTAACCCCTCCGATCTAGATATGACCTGAACCAGCTGAGGACTGTCCCAGAGAGCCCAACCCAGTTTTCCAGTCTGTCTAGGAAAATGTTGTGGTCAACAGTGTCAAAGGCAGCACTGAGATCTAGTAATACGAGCACTGATATTTTGCCTGAATCAGTATTTAGGTGAATATCGTTAAGTATCTTTATGAGCGCCGTCTCTGTGCTGTGATGCAGTCGGAAACCAGACTGGAAATTGTCCAAGCCATTTGAGTTTAAGAATGTGTTCAGCTGATTGAAAACAACATTTTCAATAATCTTGCCTATGAAAGGAAGATTTGAGATTGGTTTGTAGTTGTTTAATATAGAGTTATCCAGTTTGCTTTTTTAGAAGGGCCTTGACAACTGCAGTTTTCAGGGACTTCAGAAACGTGCCTGAAAGGAGTAAGGCATTGACTATTTCTAACAGATCTTTTTCTAAAGAAACACATTTTTGAAAAATTAAGTAGGGAGTTTGTCAAGATAGCAGGTTGACATTTTAAGATGCTGTACCATTTCTTCCTGGATTTTGCTATGTATTGCCTCAAAATCAGACATAGTGACTAATTTCTGACATTTTTGTGGTGGGTGCTGTAGCGCCACATGGATGAGCTGATCGCCATTCTAATATCATTGATCTTCTGCATGAAAATGATGCAAACTCATTGCATTTGCTGTCAGAGAGCATTTCACAGGGAACTTGTATTGGGGGGTAATTAGTCTCTCTACAGTAGCAAAAAGAGTGCGGGTGTTGTTTATATTGCTGTTTATAATGTTTTAGAAGAAGGTCTGCCTAGCTGTGCCTAGGTCCATATTGAAAGTCTTTATAAATGTTATAATGTACTTCAAGTTTTGTTTTCTGACACATTTGTTCTGCTTTCCTGCATTTTATTTTCATGCTTTGTACTGCTGTTGTGTTTCTCCAAGGTGCTTTACGCCTGCCAGTAATCTTCCTGACCTTTACAGGAGCAATGCCATCAATAGCATTTTTAACTTTTGAGTTAAAGTTATCAAGGAGAACATCAACACAATCTGCAGATATACTTGGTGTCATAAATACAGCCTTCTGTTAGGGCCTAGTGAGGGATGGAGGACTCAAGCACAGGTTAACAGAAAACAACCATTTTATTTAAATTAAGAGCAGCAATAAGGCAGTCTGCAGGGATCAGGAGTGCTTACAGTCCAGGGACCAGGTGAAAATTTTCAAAGGCAGGCAAGGAAGATGCACTCCGCAGCCACCAGACAGGGTGAGGGTAGACAGGGCAGAGGTGTAAAACCCAGGGACTGATATCCAAGAAGGGGGAGCGGGCAGGCAGAGCTCTGAACCAGGACCACCAAAGCCTGTACAGGTAAAATCAGACTGGGAGCTACTCGCTCAGGAGTCAGAGACAGGTTAGGCCAAAAACAGAGATTGATGGGCAGACTAAATCAGGCAAGTGGCTGGCTTACTCGTGGTCGGTGGCAGGCAGAAGATCAGGAACTAGTAGGGTAGAAAATCCAGGCTGTACAGACACTGGCAAGGGGCAGGAAGAAGAGCAGGCAGAAGGACAAAACAAACAGGAATCAACTGGACCCAGGGATAATGCAACCGACAGGAGCAAACGAGGGCTTGGGAGTGTGAGCACGATGTCAAACAACAATCTGGCACAGGACAGCAAACAGAGCGAGAATAAATAGGGAGAAAACCAATCGAGAAATGAGGAACATGTGTGGCTACTGAGGCTGACAAGCGATCAGGGAGATTGCTCCTGCAGGGAAACCCTGATCGCTGTCAGCACATGGCACAACAAAACAGAAACAAAATCACACAAGAGTGATGGAGAAAACACGAAGACAGAGAGAAGACATAACCGGCTTGATCAGCCCGGAGTCCTAACACCTTCATAAATTGCACACAGAATAAATAGTATTCTCATTTATGGACCTCTTTTTGACAGAAACAGATCTAACTTCAGTGGCAGGAGAAATCAATATATCAAAGAAAATACAGAAATGGTCAGATAGCGCTTCGTCCTTAATAAGAGTGGATGAAATGTTCAGACCCTTACTAATGGGTCCATCTACATACTGAGTCAGATCAAAAGTGTTTAAAACTGTTGTGAGTTCTTTTGCAGTGTTGTGTTCAGGATTACCTATATGAACGTTTAAATCCCCAGCAATAACAAAACAGTCAAATTCAGAGGAAGTTGCTGATAACAGTTCTGTAAATTATCAATAAATGCTGCAGAGTATTTTGGAGGCCTTTAAATAATTATAAATAGAATGCGTTGAGTACCTTTTTGTACAATACTTAGATATTCAAAGGTCATGTAATCACTAAGTGACCCTTGCTTGCATTGAAATACATCTTAAAATATTGCAGCTAATCTTCCACCTCTCCTAACAGCTGTGCAGACACAGTAAAGTTAGGAGGAGCTGATTCATTGAGAAATGTTGCACTGCAGCTGTTATCTAACCAAGTTAAATTTATAAACATAAAATCCAGGTTATTTGTGGTGATGAGGTCATTGACTAAAAATGATTTGTTCTTAAGTGAGCGGATGTTTAAAAGTGCTGACTTCACAGTATCTGTTTTTGGCCCCACAGCAATCTCGGATTGACGTCTAACAGGCAACAGATAAGATAGGTTTGCCATAAGCCTTGATAATGCCTTAGTCTTTCTATCACTTAATCCATCGAGAAAGCTACAGGCACATCAGGTTCCTGCTTGTTCTGTGTACATTTGTTAACGTGACTGCTACCATTGCAGGGACCCAACACACATCAATGAGAGCTATTATCAGTTGTTTGTTGTTCACCGAGAGCAGAAGAAAGACAATGTGTGCCCTGGCATTGTGGCTGAGAGAGCTTCCTTGGCTTTTGTCCAGGAATTCATCCTTGGGTCCTGTATTTTGGAGCAGTTCTAAGTGGTCACAGTCTGACTGTAGTATGCTCTGTGGGTGGTGCTCTGCTTGGATTGTGTCCCTGAGCAGTGGATGTTGTGGGATTTGTCGATCAAATGTCCATCCAGGTGCGATCCTGTGGTCATCCTGACACTGCGGTGGTGTTTGTGTGCCATCCAGGTTGAGTAGATTTGTGCATGTTGAAGCTGGATGAAGGAGGGAGAAATAGATATTGTCCTTTAGCACTTTTGCACCAAGTTTGTTTAGAATGAGGCCATCTGATTTATACAGTGCTATTTGACCCCAGAAAAGATTGAAGTAATCAATGTAGTTCAGTCCTCTCATGTTGCAGGTTTTGTGCAGCCAGGTGTTTAGACTGAGCAACTGAGAAAACATATTTGTTCCTTAAGCTGGGAGCGGTCCACTGATGGACTGAAGTTTCAATCTTCCATTTGTTTTAAAGAGCTCATTGAAATTCCTCTTTAGGAGTTCTGACTGCTTTCGAATATCATGTTTCCCCACATGTATAATAACCTGATTTACATTATTATGATTCATCAGAATGTTCTGAAGTTCCTCATTTACATCAGAAACAGTTGCTCGAGGAAGGCAGCAAGTAGTGGTAGCCCTGTTACCAGAGTTTCTGATAATGGAGTCACCCACTATTGGAGTGCAAGGCTCGGCTGTGATTTCAGCAGAATGCTGCTGCCTGCTCAACCTTGAGCGCCTGCCAGCTGCAATGTTAGCTGCTGGCTGATGTGATCTTTCTCCGATCATGTTCTGGGTTTCTTCGTCCACATTCATTAGTGGTTCAAATCTATTTTCAAGACATATCGGGGTAGAAGAATACCAGTATTGGCTAGTCGGGTCATAGCCGTATCTGGGGTGGTAATGCTGCAATATATGATACAGGTGACAGTCTGATGTCTCAAGCACCTTTGGGTCTAGCTCCCTGTTTATGCCATCGGTTTGTGCTCTTACTTTCACCAGTTACTTTTGGCTCCTGTACGGCTGGTTTATCTAGGCTCAGCCTGTCGAGGAACGTTAGATTCACAGGACTCACCAGCTGTAGGCTGAGGGGGTCCACGGTGATGCTCTCCTGTATGTTCCTTCAGATTTGGCAGTACCGCAAGGAACTTTGTTTCAAGAACCTCAATCTTTTGAAGAAGTCTGTGGTAGTTTGAGCAGCAAGTGGAGTTTGAGCCGCATTGAGGCATTTTCTTTCTTGTCTGTCTTTGTGAAGGCAGTTGTGTTGTCCCGTTTCAGGAATGTAAACTGCCGGTAGTAGGAGACTGGTAGACCGCTTTAACAGAAAATCCACTTTTTGTAGTAATATTTCAGTCCCAAAATTAGGTCGTTTGAGCACTGTGCTGAACAGCTGATATGAAAATGTTGGGCCTCATGTATTCAGATAGAAGACAAAGGCAGGCCTAACACAGTCGTAAAACCTGACTGAGGCCCACACACAAAGTCATAAATCTTACTGATAAAAACCATGCCAAAATCAAAGGAAGTCCAAAACAGACTACAAATCCCATGAAGCCTTGCTCACTAAAGGATCGAACTCTCAACTCCTATTGGATGAGGCACACAACAGAACGGCCCTCAACCATGACGTCATCGGGAGTAGAAATAACTCTGAGATCCTTCCGGGATTTGCTTCCAGCAACTTTGCCCGCCGTGCATAGAAGTAGCTCATCGCTGCTCTCAGGTGTAGCCTCGTGGCACAAGGAAGTAACGTACGACTTGAAACTGGGGCCATACAATCTCCATCTCGCTGGACGAGTTGAGATTACTCTGTGTTCCACCGAACACTCTAACAGATCCGAAGGAGATCGCCGAGCAATCCACATCTTCATCCTTTTGCCTGCAGAAGTGAATAGAAAAAAAAGATTTCTCTTCCCTCTTCAATCAAGTCGACGTCACTGATTTCTCCGCCAGCCCGCCGAGAATCAGCAGCCGTACCGCCCACCAACAGAGCGAGGAAACGGCCTCCCATCATCACCCGAGCCTCGAGGAACTGAGTCGGAGTTAAAGGACGGATGAACAGACATTCTACCTTCCTCATACGATTCAAGTAAGAGGTTTACGTCTGGGCAGAGATAGAATATTATAGTGTGTTATTCTTGTGTATTAAGGTTATTGCTTGTACAGTTTACGGACCACCGAGTCTGCTCATTGCTGCTAATAATACTCAAGGTATTACTGTTATGTACTGTTATCACGAATGAGATCTGCTATGTTGTAGTCTAACCACATTGGACTGTTGTGTATTTCCGCCATCGCGGATGAGACCGGCACACTGAGTTTATCCATTAAAGAACCAAAGACCACAGGACGGTTTACAAGCCATCCACCGCGTCTCTGAGTGATAAACTAACAGCCGCTTTCTCTCCCACGATCGCGAAACCGGCTTCGGTGCCGCCACTTTATTCTCTCTCTCTCTCTTGTACTAACCACACACACACACGACCATTCACAAACATTCTTGCACACACTTTTGGCTAGTAGATAACTTCATGATAAAGCTCAGCTTTGTCCCTAAGTTATTGTACAAGCGGAGACATGCGGTAAACGGGCAGACGCCATTAACCGGCTTCTCTCCGCCCACATTCGCGGCCATATTCTCTGGCCAGAAATCTCGCATGACGTACTCTCCACGAGGGTCACGTCCACCATTTTGTGCGCGTCACACCTTACACACTCACACACACACACATTCACACACACCTACCTTCCTCTCATGTGTTATAGGCTTATTTTGGTTACCATATTTAATCATGTCACTGTTTAGTTTGTAGTTGTAAGTCGGAAGTTTATTGACTGCATTGTATTGATTATTAATTGATATTACTGCATAAATAAACTGTTATATTTCAAAGAGAAGTGTTTTGATTTGTTTTGCATACACCTGTATCAAATGCTGGCAGGAGATGTCAGTGCTCGAATTCAAGCCTTCATTGTTTCCTTTTGAGTGTTGATTTTCTTAAGAGAACAATCTAATATTGAGACTGTTATACTGTCTGATTATTAGTCCCTGATTCCAGGGTGGTGCCCCGGCGATATTAATCCTTATTAATATTCTATTGATTTTGATAATTGATAATTATCTTTGATGATTGTTGAATTTGAAGGATCAATAAGCTAGTGTTAATTCTAATCAATGTTCCATTGATTTTAATAATTAATGATTATCTTTGATGATAATTAATATTCTATTGAATTTGGTGGTTATCTTTGTTGATGTGAAGGATTAAAAGAGCTAACATTAATTCAAATCAATGTTCTATTGATTTTAATAATTGATAATTATCTTTTATAATTATTAATTATTGCTAATAACCAAACCCGCTCCTGAACGTAGTGCACTACATTTACTGGTGCCCCGTATGAGGTTTTAATGAGTTAGATTCTATTATTTAATTTAAATATTAATTAATAACTAAAGAAATAATTATTAATTATTTCTGATAGTAACACTGATCTAAACAACCAGCAGAACCTACAAAAATAAGAGGTTAAACTGCAAAAGCAAGGTAGCAAAGCACGGAGCAGTAAGCAAAAGCATCTGAACAGTATCAAAGCAGGAAGTAATGTACATAGTGTAATATTTATGCCAGCAGTAATGTACATAGTGTAATATTTATGCCAGCAGTAATGTACATAGTGTAATATTTATGCCAGCAGCCACACTGCTGCTTGTGAGTGCCTGAGTACCTGCCTGAAGGAGAGAAGCTGCAAGCAGTCAGAGATTCTCAGCCACAAGCAAATAAACCATAGAAAATTATCAGTGAGAATATCAGCTGTATTTCCATTATCGTCGCAATAATAATATTTTGATTTTCCTGGCTATCGGACAATATTATATCGGCTGCCAATATATCATGCAACCTTATTATTTACTCATGTCATTTAAAACTTGTATGACGTTTTCTGTATGTCTCTTTCTTTGATGAAGCACAAAAGGAGATTAGAGTAAGAGAGCTTTGTCAGAGGGGAAGATTTTCAGTGAATAACGACTTACATGTGGATCTGTTTCTTATACAAAGCTATATGGCTTCTGAAGACTCATTTTATGGTACATTTATTGTGCTTTTTGGAGCTTGACAGCCCCTGGTCACTGTCTCCTTTTGTTGTATGGAAAAGAGCAGCAAGAGCATTCTTTAAAACATCTCATTTTGTGTTCCACAGAAGAAAGAAAGTCAAAAAGTTTTGGAAGAACCCAAGGTTGAGTAAATGACAGAATTTTAATTTTTGCGTGAGCAAACCTTTGTTAGCTTTGTGAGACTGATGTCTGGTTCAAGATGCAGACAGCATCACTGATGTCCTGAGCTCATTGGTGGTTTGTTTGGACTCCTGCAGATCTCTTATTGTTGTGAATGTCATAATGTAGGCCTTTCTTATGTTCTCATAGCAATATAATCCATATTCCCTTCTGTCACTTTGCCATCCTCCCTGCACAGGAATGACTTTGAGGTCCTGTATTACCTCTTTTTCTTCTATGATAAATGTTTCTTTGTTTTGTTTCTTCATTTCTTCATGCTGACACAGTTTTTTTCTCTTATAGAGCAAATGGAGATGGCACCCCCGACAGCTGCACAGTTGAGATATGGTAAGTTAATGTGTGTCAGTGTTTCCTGTAGAATTATTATTATTATTTTTTTTTTTTTGTAGTGTTTCATACTTCATAATTATTATTCTTGTGTATTAGGTTGTAACTAGAGGTCAACGATAGTGAATTTTGGCAATACCGATAACTAGCAGGGATGCAGAGTACTCACCTTTTGGCTAAAATTACCTTTTTATGATGTTTTCATTTTAAAATGAATGAAAACATTCCACTCAATGTAACATAGTGCTGAACTTTATTAAAAAATATTTTTTAATTATTAAATACCATAAATTGAAATACAGATATATATACAAACTGAACCAAAAAAGTAACATCAACTTAAAATATAATAAGTAAACTCCAAATAACATAAAAATAGTTTGGCTTACATACAGGGGTTCCATCACATGTGTCAAAGTCGTATTGCCGAATTTTCACGGCAAGGCTTATATTGCTAAAATAAGTGGGATACCTGCTAGAAAAGCATATTTTTATTTTATTTTTGTGTTCAGTTTACGCACACATTATCACTGCATACTGTACCTATGTATAAGTATATTTTTTAGGAATTTACTCTCTGTTACTTAAATATCTTACTTTGTATATACATATAATGAGGGGCGCCTGTCAGTCACTTGTTTCCCAGCAAGACGTAATGCCATCATGTGCTGACTTACATTCCTATTGTTGTTCTTGGCAGACACCTTTAACAAAAACTTAAACAGGTAGTTACATTCAAACAATTTATTTCTGTCATCATTACTCAACCTCATGTTGTTCCCCACATTAATTTCTCTCTTCTGTGCAGCACAAAAGGAGATTTTAGGCAGAATGTCAGTCTAAGTCACCATTAACTTTCACTGCATCTTTTTTCCATAATAAAAGTGAATACTCAGACTGACATTCTGCCTAAAATCTCCTTTTGAGTTCCACAGAAGAAGAAAAGTCATGGGTTTGCAAATATGTGAAGTGATGACAGAATTTTAATTTTGGGTGAACTGTCCTTTTAACAGTCAATGCTCACAAGTTTAAAGTAGACAAAATGCACTGAACATGTTAACAGATGAAATCCTAAAAGAAGAGACCTTGCTGCTAAATCAGTTGATGTTTACTGAAAGACAATAACATGTATATTAAAGATAGATAAGAAATTGATATTTGGAATATTATGTACATATATTACAAGTATTATTAATAGAGTATTTATATTATTATTATGTGTACTATTACCAATACATATGGCCTACTTATATTATTAAACTTGACTAATTCACAAAGGCAGAGAAATACCTGTATAGCCTACGTCAGATGATGGAGATGAGGGATGTAACAGGTGTTTAGCAGGGTGATGAATTCTGTTTTAAGATTTTCTCTTCACTCTTAGTAGTTCTGGTAGTATTAAACACAAAGCATTTTTGCTATTTCTTTGACAAGACAAAACTAGATTGCTCCAGTGTTGCGTGCTTGTACTGTAAAAGCAGGGGCAATTGTTTTATCACGTCGCTTCTTGCAGAGGCGTGGTATAACATAATTGTCAAATTAACAGTTTTATATAGGTGTAATCTTTAAGTTCAGCAAACGCGCAAGTTCCTTTGCTCACTGTGCGCTCAGCAGCTCACACAAAACTCGATAAGCGTCCAATCAGCTGCGGAATGCTGCACGAGAGAGAGACGCGGTAGGCACCACTTTACCAGAGTTAAAAATGCAGGTTAATGAAGCTGTACGAACAGAGAAAAGTATTGTTGCCAGGCAGTACTTAAAATAAAACTAGTATTGTCATGGCAATACTGGCAACGGCAGCTATGCCTACTTACAAAATGAACAAAAGAACACTTAAAATATTAAGGCATAGTCTGAACTTGTAAGAATTAAACAGGTGAAACTTGAACAGTCCTGTAAAAAACTGCTCTAAAACCGATATATCGGTTGACCTCTAATTACGAAAGCAAAAAAACTAAACAAAACAATACAGCTTTTTTTTCTCATATTTTGATGTTTTTTAAACCCTTTAATGTAGCCATTTACTATAAAAACTTTGTTGTAAATGTGTAACTAGGCCTGCAATTTTTAGATGAACAACCAATCCGTAATTATATCGATTAAAGTCTCACAAACCACATTTCATCATGTGATCCATTGAGGGTTAAGTACGCAAACCAGTTCTCGGTTCATTTCGAGTTGGATGTTATTGTAAGCTATTGTAACCTGCGGTTCACTAAGTGAGTCAGATGTTAATTCAGTAACTGTTCTGACGACTCAAACCGATAATTCAGGAGTTCGTCTTTTTGACCAATTCTAGAAGAACCGACTGTACAGGGCACCAGTCTGTGACTAAAATGGTCACAAATGCAATAAAAAATAATTTATTGCGACTTTAATTTAAAATCTAGTCGCCACTGGCGACAGTCGGGTTGTGTGTGTTCATATGCGGTTTCGTTAGATATCATCTTGTGAGTTATTGAATACATCTTTAGAGCGCGCACTAGTGTGTCTCGTGCCGCATTTCACCCATTCTGTTGGGATGACGAGCTCGATGCACGCACACAACAAACCCAGCGCGAGAGAGTCTTGACCAAATGACTCTTTTGAACCGGATCTTTTTCATGAATCACCCGAAAAGAAATGTGGGTTTGAACTCAGGAGCTCAGGTTTGCAGTATGAATCAGATTCACGTTCTCAGCAAATCAGCCGTCAGTGAACTCACAACTGTGAGCGCAGACATTTCAAAATAAAAGTCCTATGCATATTTCAGGTTTCTTTATAATTAAAAGTCCCGTATTGTGTACCACTTTTTTTCTTTATTGATTGGGATTGGAGTAGCACAATAAACTGCATCTGGGATTTAATTCAATTTGCACTCTTGTAGTCTCTTTGTCTGGGCCATCTTTTAACAGTGTAAGACTAAGCCAATATTGTAAAACAATTTATATACTGTGTGTATATATATATATATATATATATATATATATATATATATATATATATATATATATATATATATATAAACTACCGGTTAAAAGTTTTGAAACACTTTTTTTTTTAATCTTTTGATCTGAAGGCGTATGCTTAAATGTTTGAAATTAGTTTTGTAGACAAAAATATATTTGTGCCACCATATTCATTTATTTCATTATAAAACTAAAATGTAATTAAAAAAAAATTTTTTTGAAATTGATGACTTGGACCAAATAATAAAGAAAAGCAGCCAATAAGTGCCCAACATAGATGGGAACTCCTTCAATACTGTTTAAAAAGCATCCCAGGGTGATACCTCAAGAAGTTGGTTGAGAAAATGTCAAGAGTACATGTCTGCAAATTCTAGGCAAAGGGTGACTACTTTGAAGATGCTAAAATATAACACAGTTTTGATTTATTTTGGATTTTGTTTAGTCACAACATAATTCCCATAGTTCCATTTATGTTATTCCATAGTTTTGATGAATTTACTATTATTCTAAAATGTGGGAAAAAATTATAATAAAGAATGAGTAAATGTTTCAAAACTTTTGACCTGTAGTGTATATTAGAGCCTGACCGATATGGGATTTTTGAGACCGATACCGATTTTAGAGAGGGAAAATTCACCGGTGACCGATATAGCTAATTTGTGAGCTGGAATGAAAACAGACCTTTGCTATGTGGATTGTGCACCGATATGACTATGCAAAGGTACTCAGAAGGCTAAAAATGAATAAATTCTATTTTTCCAGCCTGTTGTATTAGTATTTATCACCCCTCATTTATTTTAGATACAGTTCCTATATATTATTATTTACAAAGGGCAAATATACTATTGATTAAATCTGCTTTTATTATCATAATGTCTGGAAAACCAGACTTTTAAATATGACATTTTATAAATGATACAACTGGAATAGTTCGGATGAAGGGGGTACCAAACTGTGAATCCTGAACAAAACAGTTTGGTTGAATACATGTTTACTCATTAGCTTCCACTCAGCTGACAACAATTAAAGTAGCTACATGATTAGCTAGTTAGCTGTAAGCTCATTTTCACGGAGAGTAAAAGATGGACTTTATTTATTTTCCAGCATTGCGTCTCACCAACTAGGCAACAGCGAAGCATGAAATCAACACTCAACAGACAAAATCCACCATCGCACCATTGTCTGTTGAGCTGCAAAAAGATGCTCTCTTAACTTTCAATCTGCTACATTACTGACTGCACTGACAAAATATAGCTGGCTAACAGCAAACAGATGTGATAAACATGAGTGACATGGTTGTCAGGGACAGGGTTAACGTTATATTAGTTATATAAAATGATGGGGTAATTAACTTTCCAGTTTGTATTTCACAAACTAGTTAGCAATTTAATGTGAAGAGATTGCTCAAATCCGATGCTAAATTCCACTGAAAAGGGGCATTTATCTGCGACGTGCTCGCCTTGAATTATGATCATTGTACATTAAATATAGAACATGACACGCATTCACTGAATGAACATTAGCAAATATTTAATAGAGATATTTATTGAAAACAGTTGAATTAATAGTGCAGGATCAATGGAACAACCCTAAAAGCCTGTTCTAAATGGAAATCACCAAGTAAAAGTTACTGAACATATTAAAACAGTCAGGACATTGTTGAAAATAATTAACAGGTAGACTAAGCCAAATCTATGAGAGAGAAAAAAATGTGCTGAACAATTGCGAGTATTTCACGACGTGCAGTGGTGCATTAACCATTGAACTAATAAGACAGCTGTTCGGTAAAGAATGTCAACCAATAACAGTAACGATGTAAAAAAAAAAAAAAAAAGTAGCTATAGGATAGAAAAAATAGGCCTGTGATTTAGCCTACAATAAACCTAAAGTATTATAAACATGACATGCACACAAAATAAAAGATCGTTTAACATGTTAAGCAGTCGGCACCTCATTGAAAATAGCCTTCTTAATCAGCAGATTAAAAATTTGCATACCTAGTCTAAAACTGTTATTTTCTAGGCTACTTGACTCACCTGAGGCGGCTATCCTGCCCTTGAAAAAGCCTGCTCAGCGGGAAAATTAACATCCAAGCGTGCACAGATTTAAAGAAGACTCAAATGTGAAAACATCTTTAGGGACTTTAAAACATTTGGAAAGCCGATTCCCGCACCACCGAAGTGATTTCAGAACTACTTTGACGAGTTTGCTTGCCTAGCGAGAGGACATTTTCCTGCAAGCTCCGTGAGTGAGAGAGGGAAGAAGCATGTGCAGCCTGAGGTGAAATTAAACTCTGTATCTGCTCCAGATATCCTCTTTTTTTAAAATAATATTTGTATTATTAATTCTATTTAAAATATGTAACATTAATATGACAGTAATTTAAGTGCAGCCTCTGTAAAAATATAAAGTCAAACGTAAATGTGTAAAAATTATTATCAGTTTAATGGGGGGAAATATTAACTGACTAGTAATTCCAGTGTCGACTAGCAGCATCAGAACCGTTTATTCGACAAGTCGACTAGTCTCGCACATCCCTAATATATATATATATATATATATATATATATATATATATACACACTATATTGCCAAAAGTATTCGCTCATCTGCCTTTAGACACATATGAACTTAAGTGACATCCCATTCTTAATCCATAGGGTTTAATATGACGTTGGCCCACCCTTTGCAGCTATAACAGCTTCAACTCTTCTGGGAAGGCTTTCCACAAGGTTTAGGAGTGTGTTTATGGGAATTTGTGACCATTCTTCCAGAAGCGCATTTGTGAGGTCAGACACTGATGTTGGACGAGAAGGCCTGGCTCGCAGTCTTCGCTCTAATTCATCCCAAAGGTGCTCTATTGGGTTGAGGTCAGGACTCTGTGCAGGCCAGTCAAGTTCTTCCACACCAAACTCACTCATCCATGTCTTTATGGACCTTGCTTTGTGCACTGGTGCACAGTCATGTTGGAACAGGAAGGGGCCATCCCCAAACTGTTCCCACAAAGTTGGGAGCATGGAATTGTCCAAAATCTCTTGGTATGCTGAAGCATTCAGAATTCCTTTCACTGGAACTAAGGGGCCAAGCCCAGCTCCTGAAAAACAACCCCACAACATAATCCCCCCTCCACCAAACTTCACAGTTGGCACAATGCAGTCAGACAAGTACCGTTCTCCTGGCAACCGCCAAACCCAGACTCGTCCATCAGATTGCCAGATGGAGAAGCGTGATTTGTCACTCCAGAGAACGCGTCTCCACTGCTCTAGAGTCCAGTGGTGGCATGCTTTACACCACTGCATCCGACGCTTTGCATTGCACTTGGTGATGTATGGCTTGGATGTAGCTGCTCGGCCATGGAAACCCATTCCATGAAGCTCTCTATGCACTGTTCTTGAGTTAATCTGAAGGCCACATGAACTTTGGAGGTCTGTAGCGATTGACTCTGCAGAAAGTTGGCAACCTCTGCGCACTATGCGCCTCAGCATCCGCTGACCACGCTCTGTCATTTTACATGGCCTACCACTTAGTGGCTGAGTTGCTGTCATTCACAATCACTTCCACTTTGTTATAATACCACTGACAGTTGACTGTGGAATATTTAGTAGCGAGGAAATTTCATGACTGGACTTGTTGCACAGGTGGCATCCTATCACAGTACCACGCTGGAATTCACTGAGCTCCTGAGAGCAGCCCATTCTTTCACAAATGTTTGTAGAAGCAGTCTACATGCCTAGGTGCTTCATTTTATACACCTGTGGCCATGGAAGTGATTGGAACACCTGAATTCAATTATTTGGATGGGTGAGCGAATACTTTTGGCAATATAGTGTATATATATATATACGAAATCAAGCTTTTGACACTTAGGACAATTGAAGGACTTGTTCACAACTGTTACACAAGGTGCAAACATTCACTGATGCTCAAGAAGACAACAAACTAATATATGCATACTATATGTTATTATCTGTAATGTAGATTGTGAAGAGCAGTATTAAATAAAAAATATTTTATCTCTTATATTTGTATAAATTATGAAAGGGGTGTGAACATTTGAGACAAAAGGGAATGCAAACTTCTCAACAATATATTCTGTTTATTAAACCTCCGATTAATGGGTTATCAGCTGTCTTCTCTTCTGCTTTCTATCTTGTTTTTGAACAGCAATCTAAATCGAGCAATTCTGTGATTTGGTGACTAAAAACAGTCATTTGGCTCCTTAATGTTTCAGTTTAGGAGCCAGTGGCTCCTTAGTCATTTTTTTAGTCTGGAGCCCTGCTGTATTAGTCATGTTGTATGTTTGCTTTTTGCGTGCAGCTAGTGAAGACAACACAATACAAGGATGTGTTGTCATTATTTTATTTCATGATACCTTACCTTTTTAACTCAGTTACATTCAATTGAGACTGCAAGCTAATAGTAAGTAGTGCAGAAAACAGTAGTGTGTGTCTGTTTACAGGTTTTACTATCCTTGATCACCTACAGTCCATCCGGAAAGTATTCACAGCTCTTCACCTTTTCCACATTTTGTTATGTTACAGCCTTATTCCAAAATGGATTAAATTAATTATTTTCCTCAAAATTCTACAAACAATACCCCATAATGACAACGTGAAAGAAGTTTGTTTGAAATCTTTGCAAATTTATTAAAAATAAAAAACGAAAAAAAATCACATGTACATAAGTATTTACAGCCTTTGCCATGACACTCAAAATTGAGCTCAGGTGCATCCTGTTTCCACTGATCATCCTTGAGATGTTTCTACAACTTGATTGGAGTCCACCTGTGGTAAATTCAGTTGATTGGACATGATTTGGAAAGGCACACACCTGTCTATATAAGGTCCCACAGTTAACAGTGCATGTCAGAGCACAAACCAAGCCATGAAGTCCAAGGAATTGTCTGTAGACCTCCGAGACAGGATTGTATCGAGGCACAGATCTGGGGAAGGGTACAGAAAAATTTCTGCAGCATTGAATGTCCCAATGAGCACAGTGGCCTCCATCATCCGTAAATGGAAGTTTGGAACCACCAGGACTCTTCCTAGAGCTGGCCGCCTGGCCAAACTGAGTCGGGGAGGTGACCAAGAACCTGATGGTCACTCTGACAGAGCTCCAGCATCTCTCTGTGGAGAGAGGAGAACCTTCCAGAAGAACAACCATCTCTGCAGCACTCCACCAATCAGGCCTGTATGGTAGAGTGGACAGACAGAAGCCACTCCTCAGTAAAAGGCACATGACAGCCCGCCTGGAGTTTGCCAAAAGGCACCTGAAGGACTCTCAGATCATGAGAAACAAAGATTGAACTCTTTGGCCTGAATGGCAAGCGTCATGTCTGGAAGAAATCAGGCACCGCTCATCACCTGGCCAATACCATCCCTACAGTGAAGCATGGTGGTGGCAGTATCATGCTGTGGGGATGTTTTTCAGCGGCAGGAACTGGGAGACAAGTCAGGATCGAAAGAAAGATGAATGCAGCAATGTACAGAGGCATCCTTGATGAAAACCTGCTCCAGAGTGCTCTGGACCTCAGACTGGGGCGAAGGTTCATCTTCCAACAGGACAACGACCCTAAGCACACAGCCAAGATAACAAAGGAGCGGCTCCAGGACAACTCTGTGAATGTCCTTGAGTGGCCCAGGCAGAGCCCAGACTTGAACCCGATTGAACATCTCTGGAGAGATCTGAAAATGGCTGTGCACCGACACTCCCCATCCAACCTGATGGAGCTTGAGAGGTCCTGCAAATAAGAATGGGAGAAACTGCCCAAAAATAGGTGTGCCAAGCTTGTAGCATCATACTCAAGAAGACTTGAAGCTGTAATTGATGCCAAAGGTGCTTCAACAAAGTATTGAGCAAAGGCTGTGAATACTTATGTACATGTGTTTTTTTTTTTATTTGTTTTTTTTTTTTTTTATATAAACTTGCAAAGATTTCAAACAAACTTCTTTCATGTTGTTATTATGGGGTATTGTTTGTAGAATTTTGAGGAAAATAATGAATTTAATCCATTTTGGAATAAGGCTGTAACATAACAAAATGTGGAAAAAGTGAAGCGCTGTGAATACTTTCCGGATGCACTGTATGTTGTGAGGACCAGCCAGCGGTCCTCACAAGGGAAATTACATATTAAATGTTTTATTGAAAATGTAAAAATGCAAAAAGGTTTCTGTGAGGGTTAGGGGATAGAATCTATAGTTTGTACCGTATAAAAATCATTATTTCTATGGAGGATCCTCATAAGGATAGCTAAACCAACGTGTGTGTGTGTGTGTGTGTGTATATACATGTATACATTACAAATACACCTTTCCATAAATTGCTATTCACCAACAGGCTTCAGTCAGATTAATTTATTCTTTTTCAAGAGGAAAAAAATAGTGCTTGTAAAGATGTGAGTGTGCAAAATGAAAGGGTCAGAATTACTTAAATAGTGATTCATCACTGAACCCTATCAGCCCCATACACTTGCATATATTCCTGCACCCATTTCATAATGCTGCTGTGCAACAGTACGTCTGTCTTTGATCAAAGATATGTGGAACTGTCGCCGTAGTTACCAGCCTGTTTCTTAGAAACAGCCTCACCACTCAGAGTGACACCAACAGCTCCTTATAGTCAGTCTAATAGAGGCTTAAAATAGATCCAGACCACACTCAACTACCACAGATCTGATGTTTACTGATGAGGGATGATGTCGATATGTGTGTGGTTTGGATGACTTCCATTGTGCTATTAGAGAAGTCACTGTATTGTGTTCTTTATTCTATTAAATAAATGGGAACTTGTTTTTTTTCCACTATCACGAGAGACCTTTCATAAAACCGACAGACTATATATGGAGTTGTAAATGAAAATTCGGGACGATTATGTTCTTTTAAATCCTTTCAATCACAACACAAGTGTACTGTTTATAAATGGTATGTACTGTAAATTTACTCTTGTGACAATTCTTCCAGTAACCCTCTACTATCCTAAATCTAATTCTATTTTACTATGCAATACTTTTATGTATTAAAAGAAAACTTTACCCTAAAATAAAAATTATATATTTTTCTGTGCATCACAAAAGTAGAAATTTTTGGAAGAACACAGTTCTTTCCTTTCAACGGCAGTTCAGATTGAAAAAATTCTTAAAATGCCTTAAATTCACCTTTCAAAATTCAAAGATAAGTCTTCAAAGACAAAAGTCTTAAATATCTTAAATGTTTTATATGTATAATATATATATATATATATATACGTCCTCTCACTTTTATTGAAAATGTTATTGCTTTTATTTTCAGAAAACTGGGGGGGGGGGGGGTCAAAATCAAAAGTAACAGTCAGTATCTAGGGTGGCCGCCAGCTGCATTAAATACTGCAGTGCATCTCCTCCTCATGAACTGCACCAGATTTGCCAGTTCTTGTTGTGAGATGTTACCCCACTCTTCCACCAAGGCACTTGCAAGTTCCCAGACATTTCTGGGGGGAATGGCCCTAGCCCTCACCCTCCGATCCAACAGACATGCTCAATGGGATTGAGATCCGGGCTCTTCGCTGGCCATGGCAGAACACTGACATTCCTGTCTTGCAGGAAATCACACACAGAACGAGCAGTATGGCTGGTGGCATTGTCATGCTGGAGGGTCATGTCAGGATGAGCCTGCAGGAAGGGTACCACATGAGGGAGGAGGATGTCTTCCCTGTAACGCACAGCATTGAGATTGCCTGCAATCACAACAAGCTCAGTCCGATGATGCTGTGACACACCACCCCAGACCATGACGGACACTCCACCTCCAAATCGATCCCGCTCCAGAGTACAGGCCTCGGTGTAACGCTCATTCCTTCGACGATAAACGCGAGTCCGACCACCACCCCTGGTGAGACAAAACTCCGACTCGTCAGTGAATAGCACTTTTTGCCAGTCCTGTCTGGTCCAGTGAAGGTGGGTTTGTGCCCATAGGTGACATTGTTGCCGGTGATGTCTGGTAAGGACCTGCCTTACAACAGGCCTACAAGCCCCCAGTCCAGCCTCTCTCAGCCTATTGCAGACAGTCTGAGCACTGATGGAGGGATTGTGCGTTCCTGGTGTAACTCGGGCAGTTGTTGTTGCCATCCTGTACCTGTCCCGCAGGTGTGATATTCGGATGTACCGATCCTGTGCAGGTGTTGTTACACGTGGTCTGCCACTGCGAAGACGATCAGCTGTCCTTCCTGTCTCCCTGTAGTGCTGTCTTTGGTGTCTCACAGTACGGACATTGCAATTTATTGCCCTGGCCACATCTGCAGTCCTCATGCCTCCATGCAGCATGCCTAAGGCACTTTTACGCAGATGAGCAGGGACTCTGGGCATCTTTCTTTTGGTGAGTCAGTAGAAAGATCTCTTTAGTGTCCTAAATTTTTATAACTGACCTTAATTGCCAACCGTCTATAAGCTGTTTGTGTCTTAACGACCATTCCACAGGTGTGTGTTCATTAATTGTTTATGGTTCATTGAACAAGCATGGAAAACATTGTTTAAACCCTTTAAAATAAAGATCTGTAAAGTTATTTGGATTTTTACAAAATTATCTTTAAAATACAGTGTCCTGAAAAAGGGACTTTCTTTTTTTGCTGAGTTTATATATATCAATTATCTTTTGCAGAGGCCTTAAAGGTGTTTACATGCATAGCGAAATCAGGGTAATGAGCAAAATTATGCCGATAGGTTTATTAAGCAAGGTTTGTTTGCCAACATAAGAATTCATGGGTTTAACCGAACCAATGAAGGTATTAACGACATAAATATTACTATTGTATAATAACAATTAGAGGTAGACCAATATATCGGTTTTACCGATTAATCGGTGCCGATAGTTGGTTTGTGGAACTATCGGTTATCGGCGAAAATCTATGTCTATAGTTATAGTTTTTCATCATTTCGTCATTTCAAAATAAGAGAATAAGTGTGTTTTGGGCTTGTTTATACTTAAAAGTTCAGCGATATAAATGATTTTTTCTGGTTATTATTGGGATTTTGGTTGAAATAAAAACTGCATCTGGTATTTTGTTCATGTTGGACTCTTTGTTTGTGCCTGCTATAGTAAAGAATGAATATAAATTTTCTTTAGACATTTTATAAATAGATTTTAAAAACAAATGGCCAATTAATCAGTTATTGGTCTTCTCCACCACCTTAGTTATCGGTATTGGCAAAATCCACTATCGGTCTACCTCTAATAACAATCAAATATTCAGTAATAATTAGGGATGTCCCGATATCAATACTGGCATCGGAATCGTGTCTGATATTGCGCTCATTTAAAATCGTTTAAATGTGAGTGCTTGTGAAAGCATGGAGCTGGTGTTGTGCTGACGCCGGCTGCTCATACCTTTTAGAGATCCTTGGCTCATACACAGAAAACACCATCATGAGCATTACTTGCTCTGTTTGTAGCAGATGACAGCGAGCAGAGCGCTAATTCACTTTGTAGCGTGAGGCACATACAGACTTCATATTTATTTAATTAAAAAGCAGCCTTTTGAGTTTTAATAATCACATTGAGTCATGTAGTGACCGGCTTTTCCGGAGGTGAGAAGCTATTCAAAAAAACACAGAAACGATGTTTCAATGTTGTATATTGGATTGTGCTCTGAGTTTCTGTATAAAAGCACTTCTTCTGATAAAAATTATGTAATATTATGTTAAAAAAATAATTATTCTATTTTTATTTGATTTAAAATTTTAATGAATTAATTTATTTAAACACCATTTTGATGATACAATTGAAATGAAGTGTTGATATGGAATGCAGAAAAAAATTACAGGTATCAGCGAGTACCAAAAAGAAAGCATCGGTACTCATACTCATTCTCAAACAAATCTGGACATCCCAAGCAAAAATAGTTATTCAGTATTATATTACAATAATAAAACATTAAAGATTATTTACGTCATCAGTTAAAAGTGTTCTTGGACGTCCCTGCATGACATATAACATTAATTTAAATGACTGAGTAATTAAGGTAGACATTGTTGTTTATTTTTTTGTATAAACCATTTTTTTTTATTTGATTTCAATAATAAATAGAATTTAATATAAATATAATATGTATGTTTATTATGAAATAAATAAATATAAAAAAAATCTGCGATTACATTATTTATTTTAAGAAATCAGGTAGGTTTGTTCTGGTATGGACATACAGTGTTAATTTTATTTGTTCAATTCTTAAAAAGACTTCAACTTGATTTTAAAAACTGCTGCAACAGTTATTGATGCAAAAAATATATTTTAAATATCTTGTTAATAGTAATTACTGTTTGTCCTAATATAATAATGATCACAATAATACCAACTACACAGTTCTTTTCCTAATCTTAAGGGAATTTATGGTATTAATGAGGGTTTTATTTATTTTTAGTTATAATTTATGCTTATGTTTTTATTGGAGTATCATGTGTAGCACCCTAATCGTGTTTTGGTGATGATGTACAATAACTTGCTTATTGTAAAATAAAATTTTCAAGGGTCAAAATTGAACAGAAAAAATATCCACCTCAGTTATCTGACCTTAAAATTGTTTTTCTTCAAAACTTTTTAGTTGTTATGACAACACAAAAGAATGGAACTCTGATGATCCTCCAAGTTTTTTTCACACACCGCCTGGTATAGATGTCCTGGAGGGAGGGAAGCTCACCTCCGATGATGTGTCTGGCAGTTCGCACCACCCTTTGCAGGGCTTTGCGTTTGTGGGCAGTGCTATTGTCGTATCAGGCAGTGATGCAGCATATCAGGATGCTCTCTACAGTGCTAGTGTAGAACCGTGTGAGGATGTGGTGGTTCATTCCAAACTTCCTCAGCCAACTCAGGAAGAAGAGGTGCTGATGAGCCTTCTTCACAACGGCCTCAGTGTGGACGGACCATGTGAGTTCCTCTGTGATGTGGACACCGAGGAACTTGAAGCTGCTGACTCTCTCCACCGGTGCTCCATTGATGGTGATGGGTCTGTGTTCTCTGTCTTTTCTCCTGAAGTCCACCACAAGCTCCTTGGTCTTGCTGACATTGAGGGAGAGGTTGTGCTCCTGACACCAGCGTGTCAGAGTGTGCACCTCCTCTCTTTAGGCTTTCATCATTGTCAGTGATCAGACCTACCATCGTCGTATCATCAGCAAACTTGATGGCATTGGAGCTGTGTGTTGCCACACAGTCATGTGTGTACAAGGAATACAAGAGTGGGCTGAGAACACAGCCCTGTGGGGCTCCAGTGTTGAGGGTCAGTGATGAGGAGATGTTGCTACCCATTCTAACCACCTGGCGTCTGCTTGACAGGAAGTCCAGGATCCAGCTGAACAGCGAGCTGTTTAAACCCAGAGCCCGGAGATTCACATAAAGCTTGGAGGGGACTATGGTGTTGAATGCTGAGCTGTAGTCTACAAACAGCATTCTCACATAAGTGTTCCTTTTTTCCAGGTGGGAGAGAGCAGTGTGTTGTGTAGATGCAATGGCATCATCAGTGGAGCGGTTGTTGCGGTAAGCAAACTGCAGTGAGTCCAGTGAGGCAGGCAGCACAGAGCAGATGTAATCTCTGATTAGTCTCTCAAAGCATTTGCTGATGATGGGGGTCAGAGCAAGTCATTTAAGCAAGTGATTTTGGATTGCTTTGGTACAGGCGTTTTGAATGGTGGACGTTTTGAAGCATGTGGGGACTATAGACAAGGAGAGGGAAAGGTTGAAAATGTCCGTAAAAACACCAGCCAGTTGGAGCGCACGCTCTGATGACGTGGCCCGGAATGCCATCTGGACCTGCGGCTTTACGGATATTCACCCGTCGGAAGGATCGGGTTACATCTGCTACAGAGATGGAGAGTGAACTAACCTCTGTAGCATCGGCCGCGAGAGCTCTCTCCACAAGGGCGGTGTTATTTCCCTAGAAACGAGTATTTAGCTCATCCGGGAGAGAGGCAGCGGTGTTCACGGCAGAGTTTTTATTCCCTTTGTAGTCCGTGATGATATTAATTCCCTGCCACATGCTTCTAGAGTCGGTGGTGTTGAACTGCTCATCAATCTTGTCCCTGTACTGGCGTTTTGCTGCTCTGATAGTTTTGCGGAGGGCATAACTGGCTTGTTTATGCTCCTCCGCGTTCCCGGAATTAAAAGCAGAGGTCCGCATATTAAGTGCCGCATGAACATCGCTATTAATCCATGGTTTCTGGTTGGGGTAGATCCGTATTGTTTTGGTCAGAACAACGTCCTCTACGCACTTTCTGATGAAACACATTACGCTATCAGCGTAAACCTCGATGTCGTCATCAGAGGCGGACCGGAACATCTCCCAGTCCACGTGATCAAAACAGTCTTGTAGCATAGAATCTGACTGGTCTGACCAGCACTGGATTATTCTGTGGGTGGGTGCTTCCTGTTTCAGTTTCTGCCTGTAAGCGGGCAGAAGGAGAAGGGAAGAGTGGTCTGATTTGCCAAATGGTGGGCGGGGGAGGGATTTGTAGCCATCCCGGAAGGGAGAGTAGCAATGGTCCAAAACTGGTCCCCTCGTGTGTTGAAACTGATATGTTGGTGGTATTTTGGTGCGATTGATTTGAGATTGGCATTGTTAAAGTCCCCGGTCACAATGAATGCAGCCTCAGGGTGTGCAGTTTCCCGCTCACTTATACTCCCGTACAGTTCCTTGAGTGCCCGGTCTGTGTTGGCTTGTGGCGGGATGTACACAGCTGTGATAATAACCGCTGTGAATTCCCTCGGTAATGGTCGACACAGAAGCATGAGAAATTCCAGATAAGGAGAGCAGAAAGACTTGATTGAATGTACGTTCCTCTGATCACACCAGGATTTGTTGACCATAAAACTTACACCACCACCTCTGCTTTTACCTTAGAGGTCTTTTGCTCTGTCCGCTCGGTGCACGGAGAATCCCGCGGGTTCGATGGCTGAATCTGGAATCTCAGCAGACATCCAAGTTTCCGTAAGGCAGATAATTCAGCAGTCCCTCGTCTCTCGTTGGAAAGAGATCCGCGCTCTCAGCTCGCAGAGCTTGTTGTCCAGAGACTGAACATTTGCCAGTAGAATACTGAGTAGCGGGGGCCGATTTGCGTGACGTCTTACTCTGATGAGAATGCCGGTACTATTTCCCCTTTTCCTTCTGCGTTTCCGTGGCCGGGCATCCCAGACAAAGGTTTTCAGTGTGCAATTGCAGAACCAATGTCCAAAAGTGTTTGTCTATCATATACAATTATGGCAGACAACATCCAAGACAAAAAACATAAGAACTGTAAACAAAAAACTGCAATGTTGTGTCGGAGCTAGCAACGAAGCAGCCATACTCGGCGCCATCTTGAGTCCAATCCAATTTAAAGCTCTTAATAAACCCTTATATTTACTGTGCAATGCCATTTAAGCACAGGTAAGACCAATGGTGGCTCCTTATTGCTGTGATTAGGTCAATATCGCTAGTCTTTCTGAATTTTTTTTTAAACTGTGTATGTATATATGTGTGTGTATATATATATATATATATATATATATATATATATATATATATATATTATTATTAGGATTGGGGGGGGGATAGTAGCCTAAACACATTTAGAAACTTTAACTATAACTGCCACAGTTGTAATAAAAAGGAGGTCCAGTAGATTCCATCTAAACAGATTATTAACTATACAATTCTGGTCAAAATACTAGTTACTGTTACTATTAAAAAAATGTGATTAATTTTAGTAAAGGTGATGATGTGTAATTTGAAAAACCTTTATTTTACCTTTATTTAGGTTTGACTTCCTCCATAGCGCTTTAAAATAGAAAAGTATCATTAGAATAGAAATGGGTCAAATCAGTGTTATGGTCTGCATTGCGATTTCGTTTGATGCGCAAGCACTCCAGAGATACAGTAGGTTAGAACAGAGTAAATAATTGCCGTGGTTCCTTGATGGTTCCCACAAGCATTAATCGAATGATGTTTTCAGCATATATAGCACCTATGACACGCTGAATGTGAGATGAATAATAATTTGCCTCGGCGGCCCAATCTTTTGCTTGGGTTGCAGAAAAATTTAAATGGAGTAGAAACCCTAGCATTGTTCTTTCCCTGCTGTTCACGGTCCAGTCCGAACAGACTTGCGACCCATGAGTTGATAAAGAATTTGAAAACAGAAAGTGTGCCTTTTCAATTAAAAAGGCTGTTGGTACAATTTGGAACTGCCACAAGGGGAGCTAACAACACTTCAGGTAATCAACCAAGAAGGCACAGTTACTGGCCAATGCTGATAGTCTCAGTGTTACCAAATATCAGCCAATTAATCAATATGCCAGTCTATCACTGCTTTAATGCAAGGCATCAAACTTTAGAAAGTGATGATTAATGTTTAAAGCGAATGACCTGTACAAAATCTTACTTTATATGAGGTGTCTTGAACTACTGTACTTAGATTTTTTTTAAATGAAGCACTTGATACAATGCACTTGTTGTGTACACATTTCCAGTCCTAGCCTTTTCAGCCTTTGCCTTTTTATACTTTGCCAAGAACAAAACAGTAAAGTGAGTTGTAAAATTTGGGTCATGGTCTATTTTTATCGATCATACTTGTTTTAATTTCCCTAATACCTATAGTACATTTGATATTGTCTTGATAAAGCCAACATTTTCAGTTATTAAAAATGACAATTCGGAGCAAGCGCAAGTCTGGTGAAACAGTTAAGTTTGAGGAACATTACTTTAAAAAGGAATGTGTTACATTACCGCGTTATTTGAAAGTGTGTGTGTGTGTGCGGAGAGAGATAAGTTCTGCCTCCAAATTCACATATTCTCAGAGTATGTACTTCATTTGATGAAAATTTTACTTCTCGGCCATTAATAAAATACTTTCTTTAGATAGGCAGGTGTGTAGTATGAATACAATTCCGGACATACTTCCGACATACTTTCATACATCCGGAAACATGTGCATTGTCCTGTGACCTGGATGTAGGTGGCAGTAACAACAACTGTGAAAATATTCATTACTCTGGTCTTGTTAAACAAGTTCAATATAACCACAAGAAACTACTTTCTTGGTATACACAGAACTTACAGTTGAAAAGAGCCACCCGACATTTTATTGTAATTCAGCATTTTGAACCACCCCTGGAGTCACGAGTTTAAATCCAGGGCGTGCTAAGTGATTCCAGCCAGGTCTCCTAAGCAACCAAATTGGCCCGGTTGCTAGGGAGGGTAGAGTCACATGGGGTAACCTCCTTGTGGTCGCAATAATGTGTGGTTCTCGCTCTCGGTGGGGCATGTGGTGAGTTGTGCGTGGATGCCGCAGAGAATAGCGTGAAGATTCCACACACGCTATGTCTCTGCGGTAACACGCTCAACAAGCCATGTGATAAGATGCAAGGTTGACGGTCTCAGACGCGGAGGCAACTGAGATTCGTCCTCCACCACCCGTATTGAGGCGAGTCACTACACCACCACAAGGACTTAGAATGCATTGGGAATTCCAAATTGGGGAGAAAAAAATAAATACAAATTCAGCATTTTGAAACTCCTGGATGCTTTTTAAGGTCAGATAAATAGGATGTATGGTCACCTTAAAAGTACATGTTTCTTTCTTTTTTCTTCTTTTTAATGCTTTTAGTTTTATTTCAAGCACATAAAAAAAATCTACAAAAAAACAAAAAACAAATCACAGAGTAACAAATGAATTTGAGTGATGCTGACTGTTGTCCTGTGGAGGAATTTATGTTGGATTAACTTGTTGGCTATAGGATGGAATAATGCACTGCAATAAACACTTTATACTGTCTACTGTTAATAGTATGTGAAAACAGTAGCTATAAACGTTTTAATAAAATATTGCGTACAACATCTAAACTTATAGCAGTCAGATAAAGTCATGTTGATAGTACTTCCAATTAAAGCATCAAGCTGGAAATGGAAGTTCAAATCGAGCACATTGCATAGCAGCATATTGTATTCCATGCTTTAGTTGTGTACATTTTGGAAAATTGTGTTCATCTGGGTATAAACACTGCGCTCAGGATAAATGATGCATACCGCAGGAATAGTAAGAGTAGTATGGTTGTAAGCTTTTTCAAACATTGTCTTTTTTTCATAAAGATTGACTCCTATCTCTTAGAATGACTCAATTCTAACACTCTTTTCTGCTTTTATCTTTCAGTACTGTTCCATAATGCCATTCCATTTATTGGGTTTGGGTTCCTGGATAATGCCATCATGATAGTTGCAGTAAGTACCTCCATCCAAACAGGAAATTATGTGACTTTTCAGTTCTTAATTATATGTGTGTGTGTGTGTTTGTATATTTTAGCTGCACTTTTTATTGTTTTTAACATTTTGATCTTGTATTTCTGACATATTCTACAATTTTTAGCTGCTGTTATTGTGCAGTTTGATTGTTAAAGTATAAGAGAATATAAAATCACCTTTACCTTCATGTTAAAACCGCATGGATTTTGTTTAAAGCTTGATTCCTAAATCAAATGAAACGATCAGAGAGCTGAGATTACAGTTAATTAGTTTTGCCCTGGAATCTGGCTCCTGTGTTTTTGCTATTCAGCTGGTTTCTAACATCTCATTAAGCTTTTCCAATAGGAAGAAATAATGTTTGATCACAGACCATTATATGTTAAAATCAAACTCATTTATGATTTAAAACACCTTACTAAGTACCAGTCACTGAAGAGTAAAGCCGTAATTGCACAATTCTTGTGTAGAGTTCTTGTAGATATCCAGAATCTAAAAATGCAGCACTCACAATGCTTGACATGTAGATCTGAATATCAGAACTATGAGATACAGAATGTGTTCTGTCAGTCAGGCTTCTGGCTGGAATAAAAACTAAACCTTGAATGGTTTTCTTCACAGGGTACCCAGATTGAATTATCTATAGGAGTAATACTGGGGATCTCAACCATGGCTGGTAAGTGAGTGTATGACACTACTTGTTCCGCATGATTTAACAATTTTAGTGAATCTGGATATTGTAATGTTCACAGGGATCCATCATCCACAGGTTTATACTGAATATGGCAGGCAGCCAAAGATGGAGATGTAGTGCGTGGGAGAAATAATAATGAATTACTGACAAAAAGCGACAACCTTCAGTTCCTTTCGTGTGTGAATCTTATTTTTTATAAATAAATAAAATATCCGAATACTTAATGCCCTGTTTGGGCCACTGGAAGGCACCTAGCTGAAAAGCCATTACCGGGCAGTATGCTGTCAGAGCCAAAGCTTTGGATTTAGACCAATTCACTCTGTATCCTTAGAACTTAGAAAAGGAATTAATAATTATGTGGAGGCAAGGCTCTAGGATCTAGTAGTGTCCGAGACAAATAATAAAATATTATCTGCGTAAAGCAAAAGCTTATGTGCCACGCCTCCTGCCACCATCCCTGGAAAGTCATCCTCCTTTCTTATCGCGGCTGCTAATGGTTACAGGGCAAGACAAAACAATAAGGGGGGAAAGAGGGCAACCCTGCCGGGTGCCCCTATCCAGAAAAAAATACTCCATTCGTTTGACCCGCCACTACCGGGTGTCTGTAAAGTAACTTAATCCATCCAATAAAAGTATTCCCAAACCCATACATTTTCAAAATCTTAAAAATATAATCCCATTCTACCATATCAAACACCTTTTCGGCATCAAGTGAGATGGCAGCGACCAGAGTCTGATCGTTCGCCACTGCCCACATGACATTAATGAAACTACTAATGTTATCAGAAGAGCTATGGCCCCAAATAAATGTATAAGATGTATAAGAGATGTCATAACTTTACTTAATCAGTTAGCCAACATTTTTGACAATATTTTAACATCTAGCTGGATCAGGGAAATTGGATGGTAACTCTTGGATCTTTGTCCTTTTTAAGAATCAGACTGATCTGGGCTTGTGTCATGGTTGGCAGAAGCTTTCCATTCTTTAATGTTTCCGTATAAACTTCTAGCAAAAGTGGAGCCAGTTCTGTAGCATAAGATCTAAAAAAATTCAGGGGGAAAGCCATCTGGCCCCAGAGCCTTGCCTATAGGCAAGGCCTTAATTACTTCGCCAAGCTCCTCCAAGGTTATCTCAGAATCAAGAGAATTTTTTGCTCAGTCGTCAGTTTAGGGAGTTCTAATGGTTCCACAAAGTTTCTAATATCCTCTTCAGTAGACGAAGACGAAAAACTATAAAGATCAAGATAGAATTCTTTAAAAGCATTATTAATATCAATGGCCGAGGTAAATATTTCACCACCAGCAGATTTCACTGAAGGAATGGTAGAAAAAGACTCTCTCTGTTTTATATATCTAGCCAGAGGTTTCCCTGCCTTATCCCCTGACTCAAAGTATGACTGTCTTGCCCTGTTAATTGGATCTTGGGGGACTTTATGAAGGACAACGCTTGCTGTGGGCTTGTGAATGTTTTACGGCCCTCCTTAGCATCTATTCTTAATTTGGCCGGGAATATCAGTGCAAAAGTGACCTTCCGTTGATGTAAAAGTTTCTTGCATTCCTTGAATTGATCACGTTTCTCTCTTGTCATATTCGCAAAGTCTGAGCGGTTTGAGTGGAATGATAGACTACAGCCCCACTCGTACATTTATTTATACAAACGACTCGTAAAGTGTGAAAATTGCGGTATGAGTGGAAAGATAAACTACAGCCCCACTCGTACATTTATTTATACAAACGACTCGTAAAGTGTGAAAATTGCAGTATGAGTGGAAAGATAGACTACAGCCCCACTCGTACATTTATTTATACAAACGACTCGTAAAGTGTGAAAATTGCGGTATGAGTGGAAAGATAGACTACAGCCCCACTCGTACATTTATTTATACAAACGACTTGTAAATGTACCTATCTCAGCGAAATACGTGGACAGGTGTCTCGAAACATATCCTGTTGTGTACTAGGTCTATGTCTGTATTATGTCTGCGCGTTTCTTAGAACAATAACATTAACTATCATAAACTATGCTCTCTCGTTCCAGCTTTGAGGCCTCATGAGGTCAAAAGGGTAACCAAAAGGTCAAAAAAGTAACAAAAAGTACATTTTTGGTAAAAAAAAAAAAAAAATTTAAGCAGTTTCTTAGGCTGAGTCTCAGAATGTATAATCTGTATCATTAATACATTTTAAAATTTTTATTTAAATTGATACCAAACACTTGACCCTCTTTTTTTATAAGCCTTTCATTTTTTGTATGCCACTGAAACTGGAAATCTTTAAAAACACCCTCAGAGCTTAAAGGGTTAAGAGATCTCAACAATGTCACAAACTGAGTCAAGAGAGATTTCAGTATGATTAAAGCATCTCCCATCATTTTCTTCAAAGGCTGAATTATCCTGGCGATGCTATCCACATTTGTTTTAGAGGGCTATACTCTTATAATGTCAACTGCCTTATTTGTGTCTATTTTTATTTCTTCTGAGGAATTTGAGCCTAAACATCTGAGAAAAATATGATACTTAAATGAAACACAATTAAGAGCTTAATTAAGTCTCTTGATCTATAAAAGTGAAATAGCACACCTAAGCAATAACATTTTCCTCTGGTCACACACATTAATGCACAGACACTACCTGTGCAACTAGCATAAGTGTCCTGCTTTGCTTCAATTTTCTCTTTTATCTTTGATGTCCAAAAGGATGCAGGACATTTGAATAAGAAATTAGTCTTGCCCACTGTATATTGTGTGATGTCTCAGAAACTATGAGTGATTGTCTGAATATTGATTTAATTTACATTTTTATTAGGTTTGTCTTCCTTTTTCTACTCAAATGATCAAATGATGATTTCCATACCAGAATTATAGTGGCAACCATACATTTCACCAAAATACCATCTGTGAATTAATATGAAATTAACATAAGAAATATAAATTAATATAATACATTTCTTCAAGCTGAGTTAAAAACTTTCAGTATCTTTGTCCATTTTAATTCTTTTTTTTTTTTATTAGCAAACTGAACTGCAGGCAGCAAGCAAACCGTACTCAGACCATATCCAGAGATGTTCTAAGTTCAGTTCGCTTTAAAGGGAGATCATTTGGAGTGTTCACATATGGGTCAAAAATCCTGCGAACCATGCTCAGACCCCTGACACGAAGTGTGAAAACACCCTTATGCTGTGTTCCATTCAAGTCGGATGTGGGATATTCCTGCTTGATATCTCCGATCTCCGACCATAAATGCACTCCTTTGCCAAATGCTTAGAAGATGACGTTTAAGGAAACAAATCTGCAACGCTCCCATTAACTTAACAAGTGTTTGACTGTCACCAGAGATGTCTCCTAGCAACTAAATTCATAAACAATTTTGCAATGCTAGCATTTGTGCTACAGGTGTACGATTATCAAAAGAGAGTATAATTTACCATGTTTTGAACACCTGTCTCTGCTAACATTTGTTAAACACGCTTTAATATCACGTAATGTAGGAACTTTGACTCACTTATCATATTATTTAATAAAAGTGAATGTTTATCACTTATTTTTTTACATCTTCCTGGGTGCCGACATGTTTGTGTGAGTCACACACCTGCATCTCGGCGAAATCGGAGTTTAAAATTTCCACACGACTTTCCAAGTTGGAATTCTGACTTTATGTGGTGTTCCATTTTACTTTTCCTAATAGAAAGTTGGAAAATCCGACTTTCCGAGTTGAATGGAACACACCATTATAATCAGTGTTGGGTAAATTGTTTAAAAAGTAATCTACTACAAATGACTAATTACTTCTTTAATTGTTATCAGATTACATGACTGAGTACCTCATGGAAAAAGTAATTACATTACTAATAGCTTTACTTTTAAGTTACTTATAAAAGTATTAAAAAAAGTTTTTTTGTTTTCTGCTCAACAAATTTATAACAATGTATATATTTCCTCATGCATTGTCGCACACAAGTCATACACTCAGCATCTCAAGTTTCTCCCTTAATATGACTTGATAGTCACAGAAATGCAAACAGATGCACATATGAATATAATTCATGTTAAATTAATTCTACATTAGTACTTATAAGTTATTAACTAATTTAAAACTAACTTAAAATATAATTCAGTATACCACTTTTTTCATTCTAACATGAAACATATATATTTTACAGCACTTATTAATGTTTAATGTTAATTTATATATATATATGTAATATTGTTCATTGTTAATTCATGTTAGTTCATAATGCATTAGCTAATGTTAATATATACATGTTGAAACTAATGTTAATTTGTTTTGATATTAACATTAACCAAGATTAATAAATCATGAAAAAGTATTGTTCATTGTGGGTTAACTAATGTAGTTAACTAATACTATGAATATAACCTAATTGTCAAGTGTAACCAATTAACTGTAAATACAATGTTATTTTGGCATAATGATTACCATAGTATATTTTCATAAGAGTTGTGTACTATATAGATTATTCTGACAGCACATCTGCTTTTTTTTTTTTTAAAGATGCAGCCTGTACCTTTAAAATCATACTTTAAAAAAAATATAAGATAGGGATACCCTTTGTGAGAGATTAATTTGCTGTTCTTCACACCTTTTCTTCCATTGTATCTGGAGCAGTGTGTGTAAGATACCGCATGCATTCCTCACTGTGGAATAGCTTGTGAGAAAGTTGAGTCCATACTTCCTTCACTGCAAAGCTATTTCAAGCCTCTCAGCCTGTAAGACTGTGGTAGAGCCGAGAGGGATCAATCAGTGCTGTCTACCTTTGTTACTCACTGTAAGGTAGAGGAACAGAGATTGATGCAGTCAGATCTCTTTGGGAGAGCATTAGAGGTGATAGATGATTGTGAAAGAGATTCAAGCCTGTAAGTCAAGCCTTCTGGAAGTGAGGATTTATGAGAGCCATCAGAATGCTTAACATGAGCTCTTTCCTCAAACGTTTGTTTGTTTTCTACTGTTTTTATATGGAATGACCTTATGATTAAACTGAATAAACTTAGGGTTTAAGTAGGTTAAGTGTAACTCATCCTGCACTGTTTGTATTATAGACATAAATGATTCTTCAAATAATAGGGCTTGTTGAGGAGAGGTGTGCTATTACTTTTCTAAGCAGCTAGACTTACATTTTGTACTAGCAGACAATGAAAAGGAGTGGGGGAAAACCCCATAGACTTACACTGAAGGAGGGACTTGAACCATATTTAGGGAATAGAATATCATATAAACACACCTAGTACCCTTACATCATGGCGCTGAGTTTATATCAAAATATAAGTGGAATTTTTTATCCCCAAATCCAAGCTCAAAGAATATGCGCTTGACATTATGCTGCTGTATGGCATTATTGCAAAGACTTTTGTCATCCTGCTTATTTTATTATGGTACCAGACAACCTTTTTTCTCCCTTTCTTATTGTTATAGTAAGTTCGTATATTTTGTCACAGAAAGGCGTATACAGGGGCTGCTTGCCTGAAAGACTCCCTGGACTCCATGACACTTTGACATTTAGATCAATAGCTATTGATTGGCTAACTCATTCATACATCCCAGAATTACCCACTGTGAGGTTGTGATTTAACCTGACAACCTTCACTGCCAGAGACTGATATTTAGCTTGTGTTCTACAAATCAATGTAAATACTTGTAAATAGGATAAATTATGCCTTCAACAGTAAAGATGTAACCATATATAATATATGCAATATAATATCATATTTACTGATAGAATACATGGATTTGTTCATTTTTAAAAAGCTCAAATTTGACAAAATGAATGAAAAACAAATAAAATATTATTTGTAAATTAAAAGCATTAGCTGGGATAATGTAAGTAAAATGGACATTATAACTGAAACACACCTTTGAATCGAATCGATTCGAGAGCTTGTGAATCATAATCGGGAAATGTGCATCAATACCTAGCCCTAGTATTGATTACCTATTTGAATAACAAGTGACTTTTTTATGTACACTATATGGCCAAAGGAATGTGAACACAAAAATGACCATTTTTACTATAATACTCTATAATGCTATAAAAACATGTCAGTGAAATATACAAATTTTAGCCAATTATATATACATTTTGAAAAATTTTAAACACTTATTGAAGCATTTCTACAAACAGATTTAGTTTACAACATATGAAAACTGTCCTTTTGAAAACCTGCACTCCTAAAATAATAGCATATAAACAGAGTATAAAGTAGTAGCTTATTAGTATTATGTTTTTAGAAGTTATGGTGTTGTTAATCGTTTTACAGACTGTTAAACAGAATCATTTTAGCTGTTTTAGACAGGTGATCGGTGATCAGCTCAATTCACGCGGGGAAATCCTCAACACTGTGCCTGGATTATTTTAATACATTCATTCTTAATCATTCTTTTAAGAATGTTTAAGTAAGTTACAATTAAAAGGATTTAATTATCATCATAATGTTTTTCTTGTCTTCATTGTTGCTGATGAAGGTCGACTGATAGTGGATTTTGCAGATACCGATAACTAAGGTGGTGTAAAAGGCAGATAACCGATTATTCAGCCGATAGTTAAAAAAAAAAAAAATGTATAGAATGATTTAAAAAAAGCTTAGTCTTTCCTTACTATAAAGGGGACAAGCATTGAGGCTACAAGAGTCCAAAATAAATCAAATAACAAAAGCAGTTAATTGTGCAACCATAATCTTAATAATAACTAGAAAATTTTTAATTTGGTGCATTACGGGAGACTTACAACTTTAAACAAGTCCAAAATACACAAAAATAGACTCTTATTTTGAAATGACAGAGGCTTGGCTAATGCACAATGCTCTATATGCAAGTATTTACCAATGATGCTTTCTATAGCCTATATATATTTAGCAGATGAAGAGTTTATATGTAAATGTTTCATCTGATGAGGTTTATTGATGATGATTAAAAAAAATTAGGAAAAAAAGAAACTATTGGCATAGATTTTTGCAGATAACCGATAGTTCCAAAAAGCAACTATCGGCACAGATTAATCAGGAAAAACGATATATCGTTCTACCTTTAAAAAAATACCCTTAAACATTTTCATCATTACTTTCATTTATGAGATTAACACAGAATATGACGGTTTTTCAAATAACAAATTAATTCTCATTTATTTTGCATGCATACACTATTTTGACAGCACTTCACAGGGTGGGCTGGAACATTGACAGGGGGCACCCTGCAGCACCCTCAGCACCCTTACTTCCCGCGGCACTGCAATTGCCATTAATACGGAGTTGGTCCTCCCAAACAGCTTCCACTTTTGGCCATTTAGTGTAATTTGGTTGTTCTGCACTTAAGAAATTGACTAACCATATTTTAATCTTTTTGTCTTTGACATTTTTGCAGCTGCTGCTCTTGGAAACCTTGTATCAGACTTGGCTGGACTCGGGTAAGAGCTCATGAATTATATCTCTAAAAGTAAAGGTTTTCTTGTTTCTTATTTCAGAAATGCCTACCTACAGACTTAATTGCTCACTTTGTGCCTCAGCCCAAAATCAGAAGTTCAGCTGCTGTAAACATTGTCAGTGTTAAACAACACTATAGTGTTGGCAGAATATGACACATTATTGTTCTGCTAGCTGTCAGTAAATTGGAGGCTTTGGGTTTTTGTACCATTTTAGTTATGAGAATAAATGTGCATCATACACAGGTAGCTGTTTGTTGCCGTGTCAAGAGGCAACAATGCCTGCAACAGGTATTGGGCTGTGCTAATGAAGTAAAAGCTATTTTAGAACCACAAAGGGCTGTGGGAAACACAAACTCACACATAGGGTGGTGATTCACTCGCGGCTATTTTTAGCCTTCACAGCGGTGCGCAATATTTGAGCGCTACTCAAGAACAGCATCTAAGATGTAGATGCTCAATAGTTCGGTTTACTTATAATATGCATTTAGAACGGCACCGGAGGTGCATTTTACCAGAATTTTAATAAGAAGCGAATTCAACTACTGTGAACTTGCCTACAAACAGACACATACAGGACTTCCTGGGGAGTTCAGAATGTCAAAATAAAAGCGTGAGGGTTTTAAAAGTGCACAATTTAAATATATTACCGTTGTATTTCAAATTAAAATTGAAAGTTAATAATAATAATAATATTAATAACAATTTATTATTATTATTATTGTCACCATTAGTATTTGTTTACAATTTATAACAATATTTAAGTTGAATGGGTTCCAAAAAATAACTGTGTGAATGAAAAGTGGACTGATGTCTTACAACTAAATTGAACAAAAAAGAGATCTGAATCCTTTAAAGTCCAGATACTAGTTGAAACATTTTTGAAAAAAAAAAAAAAAAGGCAAAAATAAAACACTGGTTTTCTTTTCTACTGAAGACTTGAAGACTGGAATTACTGTTAATTTTGCTGCTACATTATCCAGTATACTAGTTAATAATAAAGTGTTTCTAAATAAGCTATACATTTATATTGAAATAATGTGTAGTTAGAAGTTTGTGTTTCTTTACATATTAAAGAGTACTCCCAATTAGTTCCACACAATAATATAAAGATATTCTAAACTGATTATGCAAAAAAACAACACTGGTATCGGCTTGGGATCGGTATCGGCCGATACTGAGATTTCCGATATCGGAATCAAATTAGAAGAGAAAAAGTGGTATCGGTGCATCCCTAGTTTGTAGTAGCTTTAAGAAAAGAAGAATCCAATGCCCTGTTGCAAAAAACAAAACAAAAAACAAACAAACCCTTAGTGTTATATATGAGGGTATAATAACAAAGAGTTTTCTTCACTAATGCAGTTTCTTGCAACTGTCCACAAGATCTCAGCAGCTAAAGATCCAGTATTCCTTTGCTTAAGATTTTCTGCATGTTCTTTAGGAATGATGAGTAAGCATTTCATGACTTTTTAAAGATGAAACAGAGATATGGGCTTAGTGCTGAAGATAACAGTTTAGGGAAGCAAATATAGAAGAATTAAAGGAACAGTTCACCCATTTACTCACCCATTATGTCATCTCAAACTTGTATGACTTTCTTTCTTCTGCGAACACAAGTGAATATATTCTGTTTGAGATATGAGGTTATGTCCATACATCGCAAGTCAATGGGTCCAACATTTTCAAGCACCAGAGGGGACATAAAGGCATCATAAAGGAAATCCATACGACTCATGTGGTTTAATCCATGTCTTCTGAACCGATACCATCAGTTTTGAATCAGAGCAGACCAGAATCTTGACATCTGCAGTTTCATTGATGCGATCATGATTTGAAGCTAGATTGCACTTGCTCATGCTTGACACATGCACATGTCAAGATTTATAGTTAAAAAACATTTTTTTACAATTTGGTCTGTTTCTCACCAAAAAGCAAAAAGACCCTGTTAACTTGCATTGTATGGATATAAACACATCAAATCTCCATCAAAGTATCTTTGTTTGTGTTCTGCGAAAGAAAGAAAGCCATAAGAGTTTGAGACAGCATATGGGTGAGTAAATTATGTGAGAATTATAATTTTTGAGTAAACTATTCCTTTACACAGATGGAAAGATCCAATCTGAAGGAATATTGAAATCATTTGATGTTATGAGCATATGTTTTATATTGAGTCTACAAATTAATTAGTTACATCTTGTGTATTTGTTCATTTGTTCGCACAGTTTTCTGGCAGCTGAGGTTCATTCTGCTCAGTATTGTAGAATACATAAAGTATTGAACTGCAGATCACTCTCCACTGGCAGCACCACTGCTGTCTGTCACTGAAGATAAAATGTCTCTTTGTGAGCTACAGCTCCTGGACAAACATCGCTGAATCAAATAGAATTATGCAGTTATTCCCAACCAGGGGTATGTGTGTACACCAGGAGGTACTTAAGCAAGTTCTAGGGGGTAAAATATCAAATAATCAATCCTGAATCTTTTTTTGTAGTTAATGTGTTAGCACTGGCAAAGCATTTACAAGCATTTCAGGGTTCAATGTACTGTTAGTAAGCTGTGCAAATGACAAATAAACTTGACTTTAACACCATGTTCTAACCAGAGATTACACGATAAAAATATCTTCCATGTAAATCTGAGTTTTTGTCTTAACCAGCCATGACTGCTTCAAGTGATGAAGGACAAGTCGATTGCTTCGTGTGAATGGCTGCATCTGAAAGCTGAGGCCCCACTGCCTAACTTCACAAGCAGTGTTTTGTGTATGAAGGCACCTCGTAAAGACTGGTTTCAGACAGCCTTTCAAGACATCGTAACATCATGTCTAATTATCTAAAACAAATTCAAGTGAGCTTTAGACATAACCAAAAATATTTTAGTAACAACCATTCTTATTTCTCCCTTAAAATGGTGTCGTACGGGACATACAGAACATACAGATCGTGTCTGGTTAGGACACTTACAGTGTAAGGAAAGAAAACAATATATATATACACTATATTGCCAAAAGTATTCGCTCATCTGCCTTTAGACGCATATGAATTTAAGTGACATCCCATTCTTAATCCATAGCGTTTAATATGACGTCAGCCCACCCTTTGCAGCTATAACAGCTTCAACTCTTCTGGGAAGGCTTTCCACAAGGTTTAGGAGTGTGTTTATGGGAATTTTTGACCATTCTTCCAGAAGCGCATTTGTGAGGTCAGACACTGATGTTGGACGAGAAGGCCTGACTCGCAGTCTTCGCTCTAATTCATCCCAAAGGTGCTCTATCGGGTTGAGGTTAGGACTCTGTGCAGGCCAGTCAAGTTCTACCACACCAAACTCGCTCATCCATGTCTTTATGGACCTTGCTTTGTGCACTGGTGTGCAGTCATGTTGGAACAGGAAGGGGCCATCCCCAAACTGTTCCCACAAAGTTGATAGCATGGAATTGTCCAAAATCTCTTGGTATGCTGAAGCATTCAGAGTTCCTTTCACTGGAACTAAGGGGCCAAGCCCAGCTCCTGAAAAACAACCCCACACCATAATCCCCCCTCCACCAAACTTCACAGTTGGCACAATGCAGTCAGACAAGTACCGTTCTCCTGGCAACCGCCAAACCCAGACTCGTCCATCAGATTGCCAGATGGAGAAGCGTGATTCGTCACTCCAGAGAACGCATCTCCACTGCTCTAGAGTCCAGTGGCGGCGTGCTTTACACCACTGCATCCGACGCTTTGCATTGCACTTGGTGATGTATGGCTTGGATGCAGCTGCTCGGCCATGGAAACCCATTCCATGAAGATCTCTACGCACTGTTCTTGAGCTAATCTGAAGGCCACATGAACTTTGGAGGTCTGTAGCGATTGACTCTGCAGAAAGTTAGCGACCTCTGCGCACTATGCGCCTCAGCATCCGCTGACCCCGCTCTGTCATTTTACGTGGCCTACCACTTCGTGGCTGAGTTACTGTCATTCCCAATCGCTTCCACTTTGTTATAATACCACTGACAGTTGACTGTGGAATATTTAGTAGTGAAGAAATTTCACAACTGGACTTGTTGCACAGGTGGCATCCTATCACAGTACCACGCTGGAATTCACTGAGCTCCTGAGAGTGGCCCATTCTTTCACAAATGTTTGTAGAAGCAGTCTGCATGCCTAGGTGCGTCATTTTATACACCTGTGGCCATGGAAGTGATTGGAACACCTGAATTCAATTATTTGGATGGGTGAGCGAATACTTTTGGCAATATAGTGTATATATATATATATATATATATATATATATATATATATATATATATATATATATATATATATGTACCCTGTATATATACACAGTGCTTTTTACTCATTTCATTCACACTCCTTTTCATCAAAATCACGTCAAATAAGGTTTCCCTCTGCTTTCATTTTATAGGGAGAGGAAACTTCCTAGTATTGATTGTTTTTAGTTTCAAAGTGAATCACTGTTAATAATGGCCTCTTTAATAATTATAATTATAATGCTAAATGATATCCAATATAATAACAGTTAACAGGAATGCATTTATTTTTTGGTGGCAATAAAGTGGCACTTGAGCCCTACTACTACTGAGCTTAGGGGGTACATAAGATACTGGTATAGAAACACTGGAATAATGTAAAGACTTTATTCCAAAATGATCTCTTTTCTCATGTCCAATCCTATCAAACAGCTGATGCTCTGTCAGACTGTCTAGTTTTCAGCTATCAAGAGAAGCTGCCGTAATGATTTCAGCCTTATGGTCCAAGACATCAGTAATTATCGAGGAAACTGAAAAGAGAACTTCCTATCAGGATGAAACCTCTTGAGTGCTTTAGACCATATCAGACACAATTAAGACTACAAGCATGGGCTGTTTTCCTGTTGTTTTTTTACAGTCCTGTTATCTTCTGTTTGAACTTTATTCCACTTTTATGCTGTTAAGATCAATCAGTTTCTTACAGGTCTATCTAAATGGCATCTCTTCTATTCCTTTGAAGGGCTGGAACAAACTTATAGTTTATTAAGCAATAATCAGAATTAACTGTGTGGATGGGAATAAGGTTCCAACAGTCTTTAATATGCATGTTAAAAGTCCCTTGCAGCTTGCACCCCAGGTTCAAATCCCGGACGAGCCCCCATTTATCAGGACAAGGTGGGAGACGCCAAATAGATGATTGCTCGTAAAAAATAGAATATTAAAAGAATTTAACATTATTATGCAACTATTACTATTTTGTACTATATAGAGAGTTCAGATGAGACATGAAATCCATGAAAAGCTTATAGTTTGTTATCTTCTGCACTAAACAGGTTGAGGATCTGCAGCTTTGCTTAGAGCTAAAAAAAATAGGGAAAATCTTCTCCAATTTTACTGACTGTATTTCATTAGTATCTGCTAATGAATCGAGACTTCACTGACTGGTGCTCACATGGTTTTGTATAGAAAGAAACACCTAGTAATCATCTCAGCCAGACTGCCTAGTGCCTCCAGAGTACAGAACTGACTGTTAAATATTATTGAGCCTAGAGCCTATCACCTCCTCAATCTGCTGTTTACTGCAGGACTTGTTTGTTTCCAATCACAACTGCTCCTGAGTGTAATTATTCCTCTACATTGGCATGATGAGTGAGCGTAGACACTCTCTGGGGTAGAGTTCAGATCCCACACAATTAAATGTGAAGTAATGTTGCTATAACAAGACAGTGATGTGTGGGGTGGGTTTTTGTTTGCATGGAAAAAAATCTTAATCCGTATTTTTGTATTGTTTTCCAGTAGAAATATCTAAACATCCTTAAAACAAGATACCCTTACTTGAGAAGCAAAAATGCGTAAGAGACCTGGAAATATCAGGGAATTTTAAAATTGTGATTTCCAGGCCTTAAAAGTTATGGAAATCAGTAAAATAAAATGTACAACAGTTAGTTCCGATCCTCGAATCTGATTGGACGAGAGACGTTCCATGAGTACTGATGTCTCACACCATCAGCACTCGGATGCTTCACTGTGTGTATCACTCTGCTTGTGTTCTTGCTGTTCTAAACTAAAGTGTAAGAGCAGTGCAGATGTTTAAAAGAGCTAGATGTGTGTGTCTTTACATTTTCCCTGTGACATTAAAGATGTTAGCCAGCAGGTGTCGACAAAAGACAATTTTTATGTGTAATGAGCCAGTAAAGTTTAACGTGCAAGTTGACGCACGTCAGTCAGTGAGCAGTTTCTTAGAAGTCATCGGCATTGTCTCTTACTCCATGATCGCTCGGATTACTACTGCAACAATACAGCTGGGAAATACAGTTAAACTAACAGCATCAGCATTAAGGCATATCACAGCTGAGAGACACAACAGACTCAAGGTGCGTAGCTATTACCGGAGTTTCTGAGTTGTGAGGAGATCTAATCAACATGGTGGAGGAGAGAACAGTCTCTCACTCCATGATCGCTCAGATTATTACTACACTAACACACTACAGCATCTGTGCTTGAGAGTCGTGACAGACGCAGGTAATAATCGCACACGCTCAATCTCTCTCTCTCTCTCTCTCTCTCTCTCAAACACACACACACACACACATCATTGTTTCTCCAGTAACTTACTAGAAACAGCCCAAGCCGTCTTTACTAGTTCTAAAGTGACATTTTTTAATTAGTAACAGAGGCTTGTGCGGATCTTTTGATCTAGAATCGTCAGATTCTGATCCGTCACGTAATAAAGTAGTTCCATGCACAACTGCGTTTTTTGTGACAGTCCTTAGTTTTTCATCAGTTTTTCCTTACTTGTTCATTGAACTGTTGTATATAAGCAATATCACACTCGCACTCTTGCTATATGAGCCCTGCTGCCACGTGTCTGCGGCCAAATCACAGCCATGCTGATGTAGGGCCATGCAGCACTCTTGCTCATGTGATATTGCTTATATATAAAGAAAAATTAAAGTGAATATCTTTTTTCTAGTAATGCTCAGCATTACTAAATATTTAATCTAGAAATTTCTAGAAAAGTTTTTTTTTTCTTTATCCAATAATAACAAAACAATGGAAAAGTAATGGAAATTCAATGGTTGAAAATTAGCAAATAGTTTTTCTTGTTTTAAGCATAATCCTCAGTAAATTTAGCCAAATGTTTACTTACAAGTAAAAACAACAGTTAATTGCAGTAAATATTTTTTGTATTATTTAATTGTATTATTTTTAAATTACTTATTTAATTATTTATAACATTTTATTTAAGATATATTCTCTGAAAAAAATCAGTTTTGATTTTAAACTAAATGTGTCTTGTTTTAATATTTTCATTAGATATTTTTATTGGAAAACGACAAAATATTGATTAAGAAAATTGCATTTTTATTGTGTGGGATGGATTTCTGTTTTAACAAATCTTATTTGTATTACCTAGCCTGGCGTAAAAAGAAATGTAGTTATTTTATCTGTTTCATGGACCACATGTTCTGATGTTGCTTTTGATAAGTTATTTTTATGGTTTTCGTCAATAGAAATGTTCCTGTCATGCAGTGATGTGTTTCTCTGTCTTTTAGTGATAAAGTACCATCTGTTCTTTAATCTGTATCTCAGTAAAACAGGCTGAGTTTTTTCTCTGAATACTGTTATATGTGTGTGTGTGTGTGTTAGTCTTGCAGGTTACGTGGAAGTGCTGGCCTGTAGGCTGGGGATGCAGATTCCTGATTTGAGTCCCAAGCAAGTAGATATGTGGCAGACCAGAGTTAGTTCTCACACCGTGAGTAGTTATTTCACACTTTCCTTTGGGGACATTGCTTTGTACTGATGAAAAACAGCCTAAGTACCCCTTATCTATGAAGTAAGACACTTGAGTGTTGCAACAAAGGACTGCAAAGGAAGAGAAAATGTTTCCTCTGTTATTGTCTCTACACGACCATCATTTAGGAATCAGCAGCATACTTTTTGTATTTGGTGGCCTGTACTGTGAGATAAGCTGTTCTTTTGTTGGGCCTGTCTGCAAACACAAAGTGCCTCTCAAAGCACCTGCCAAACTTTCTGCTTTTACCTTCTATTAAAGTTTCTGTTTTCAGCAAATGTACAGTAGTCACTGGAACAAAGACCACATTTGACGCAATCAGCATAAACAGGCTATAATGGCTGCTTTTTGTTTATGTCTTGTTCTGTATTTTCCTTCGAAAATACAGAATATAATCGATTTGGTCTGCAAAGATTAATGTTATTTAGCACTCCGATATGCAAGAAATGAACAGCTCACTGTACAATGAACTTTCTCCACTTTTAACCACATTTATTTGAGTGGAACAGGCTAACATGACAAACCCGCTGAAGTGTGAAACTCTAATTAAAGGCCTTTATTGGAGGATGCTTGAAAAGGTCACGTTACATATTGGGCTAAACTAAATTTGAGGTACTGCTTTCCACCGGAATTAATTCCTTACCTTTGTTTTAAAGGGTTATGCTCTGGGGGAAAAAGATAGATTGGTTGGACTAATACGAAGACCCATTTCCATCTTTCACAAAGATGGTGTTTGCTTACCAGCCTGTCAACACTGCAATACTGCCTTGTGCGAAACTACATAATCAGACCTGTAGTTCTCTGTAGGAAAATAGTACTGTGTTAGTAACAGACAGTCATAAGTTACTTTCACACAAGAAATGAGGTGCTAGTTTAACTTTTAATTTGTATGTGATTGGATAAGTTTGATTTATTAATATGGATATCAAATCATATAATTAATTGTATTATAATTTGTACGTTTTCTCGGTTTGTTCTCTCAGGGCAAAGCCATCGGCGTGGGCATTGGCTGCATACTAGGCATGTTCCCGCTACTTTTCTACAAAGACGATGAAGATAAAGCAAAAAAAGAAGGAGAAGAAGCTCAACCAACTTCTAAGGACACCAAACGTGTGTGAGCAGCCTCTCTATAGGGCATCTGATGTAAAGACTGACTCACCTGGAAAACAAAAGAATCCCAGTCAGACTCCTACAGCACACACTTTGGTTAAACTAAAGTGCATGAGGTTTTATAATTTTTTTAATTGTGTTGAAACCCCCCACAGTGGTGCACAAATTGAACATTTATTTGAAACAGACAGACAGAAATGAGAGTGTGCATCATTCTCAACCATAATAGCTGCCTCCAACACTGTTGTAAGTGGTTCATGTTTTTTTTTTTTTTATTTGATGTAGTTTTATTTCACTCCTATTAGAAGTGTATTGTTAAGAGACCACAGTACAAAAAGCTTGACCTCTTTCTTATTAACTTGACCCAGTCCCCATTCATGCACCAGTGATGCAAATTTATTCAGGTCATGGAGGCCTACGTGCTGCTTATTTAATGTTAAATACTTATGAAGACTGATAAGAGTGCACAACAGCTTTTTTGTGCAGTGCTGTATTTAGCTGATGGCTTACTCCTGTTTATTGTGAAGATGAACTTAAGGATAGAATTTCAGAATCTTGCAGTCCTAACCAGGCGAACAGTATGGAAAGATATTTGTGCCACTTTGATTTGAAAATGTTTACTTGAAATTGAATATGCCGTTTTGAACTTGAATTACACCAAACTTGAAATTCAAATGTACATGACATGAATTCAGATCATCAAATCAGTGAATCCAAGAAGGCTACGTCGCATTTACGCAAATCTGAAAGTAAAACCTGAATTGTACCAACGGAAATTTTGTAACCTGAGTCAGAGTATTAAAATTTTGAATCTGAATTTTAAGATCTGAATTAGTTCAACATACATTGTTTGATGTAATTAAAGTTGGAAATTGCATATTCAATTTAAAGTAAACATTTTCAAATTAAAGTCTTAAAATTTCAATTCAAATGCTAGTGGCACAAATATCGTTCCATATGCCGCAAAGTTTTTAGGTGACAAGTAATTGCAGTAAAGTCTGTCCACAATGAAAGCAAAAATGCAGTGTGATGCAACACAATTACAGCCAATCAGAAAATAGTTTAAGTTTAATATACAGGAGCAGGATTTTGGACCAATGAGGTTTAATTGTGGGCGGGACTACCCAAGGCAAAGCTACAGAAATCCAACAACCAACCAAATCTCCTGTTGCTTGTCGCTTTATTGAGTCATGTCTGGTTAGGACACGGTGTTATGGGACACTTGTAGGACAGGATATAAGAATCATTTTATAATAGCACCTGAATCTAACACTACACTGATTTTAAATTAAAGTCTGTTGTCATTTGTTGAGTATATTACATACAATTGAAGTAACCCATAAACCTTGCAATATATTTTACTTTAAGAACAATTGAAACAATAGGACTTTTTTTATTTTCTTCAACCTGCTTAACTAAGCATTAGATTAAGGTTGGAAATGGAAGAAAATGTGCTTCCTGTTCTTGCCACCAGTTTGCAGCATTGAGTCGAGTTTCAGAATTGCAGTTGAGGTATAAGACCAACAAAAAAAAAAGAAAACTCTAACATGGCAAAATCCAAGCAAAAGTTGTATCGTAAGTTCTGTTGTGGGAATTGTTGAATTGTTATGTGCCTTATTGCATGTACAGTCAGCAGTTGCCATTAATGTGATTGGAAATGTCATCTGAATGTCTTTTTATCTGAATGTCTTTATTTTAACCCACAAGCTAAAACACAAGATATAACTGCTGCATTATTTATTGTAAGTATTATCATCTCTATAGTCCAGAACAATATTTGCACATATTTTGTTCTAAATGTAATCTATATTATGCATTTCTCATGCTATCTACACATTTCTATTTTTTGTGTTATCTGATAGGTTGGTCGGTTTGTTCTAGTTTTTGTTTTTTTTTTCCTTCAAAGTTAAAACTTTAAAGACAACCTGAAGCAGCGTTCGCAGAACCTCACAACCCCAATGTAGGATGTGACTTAATTTCGTTGATTGGGAATTGATTGGATTGTGAGAAGTGGTTTCTAAATAACAGTTTGTTACAGAGGTTTGAAAAAACAAGGCGAATAGGTTATTACATGTATTAAGAAAATAAATAGGGTCAATTCTGATTTCACATAGATTCAGTCTAGTCTAAATGATACTTTTTAAGTAGTTTTTTTTATTATTATTATTATTATTCTATAGTACATTTTAGTCTATTATAACTTGAGCAATTTCAACATATAACAGGAAGGAATCAAAGCATGTCTTAAGGGAGCATTCTGTTACTCCACACAGAACATTACTTAAGATTCTAGATCATCGTAACCATGGAAACTGTCCGTCTCTTCAATAGAGAGGCTCAATGCTGAGCTCTGTCGGACAGGGTGGCCTAAATATAATCTTGGTCATTTCATGAAATTCAATGGAGATCAAGTTTAAGCAAGCATGACAAACTTGTGCATGTATGGTTCTCAGTTGTGAAGTCAAAGATAAATGAGATTATACAGTAAGTGATTAAGCTTAAAGTGTCAATTTGTCCTATATTGATAATAGTGATTTAATTCGAGACCTAAACGGCTCTATGCGTTACAATGGAAACAAAAATTATAGATGGAAGGAGACATTTTATACATGCATGCATTTCAAATGAATTATTTATGTCTTTAAGAAATAGTGGAAAGTAGTCATTTGAAACAATCATTGTTCAAGGTTATTTGTTCAAATTTGTTTATTGTTCAAACTTACTTGCATGCTGTTATGAGAACTTTATGTTGCACTGAATAAATCAGCATCATGTCCATATAGTATGCATAAGAGAAAAAAACCTGATATTTTCTTAAAATTGAAAACCTTACCTCAATAATTAGAGTGAGTAAAATCTTCCCTTTTGTGTCTGCTTCCATTTTCTGACTGCATGTCTGCTTATTACAATGATTTTACAACAGGAAGCCACTGACATATATTTAACTAACTAACATTAAAGAAATAGTTCACCCAAAATTGAAAATTCTCTCATTATTTATTCTCCCTCATGCCATCCCAGATGTGTATGACTTTCTGTCTTCTGCGGAACTCAAATGAAGATTTTTAGAAGAATATCCCAGCTCTGTAGGTCCATACAATGCAAGTAAATGGATACCAAAATTTTGAAGCTCATCTGGGATGGCATGAGGATGATTAAATGATGAGAGCATTTTCATTTTTGGGTGAACTATCCCTTTAAGTGAAACATGCAGCTGCAACACACAAGAGTGGCAGTATGTTAGCAAAGCACAGAACCTGTTGAAGATCCACATTTGAATTATTTAAAGGGATAGTTCACCCAAAAAATATATATGATGAATGTTCATCAATGGGCAAACTATCACTTTGAATTGAAACTGGTGCTTACATAATGTTTCAATGAGAAATGAATTTGATAAAAACAGATTTAAATCCTCAAAACAGCCAAATGTAATGTATATCCCCATTAAACTTTACCTATTGGACTGTCAAAGAAAAAACTGTTTTATCAAATCTACCAAAAATGGGCATTTCAACACCTGCACTTCATTGACTGTTATTGAAGAAGGCACAACACTTGCTGAAGAATACAGTTTTCTAGGCCTCATCAAAAAGATTCTTGACGTTCCCATTCTGGATACAGTCACTACAATCATACATTTCCTGTATTTACATTCCTCCGTGGTTCGATATGATCTTTGCTTAAATCTGTGTTAGCTCTACATTGCTTCACTTTGATTCACTGCTCTTGCTAAATCAGGGGTGGTGTATTCAGAATGTTCAGATAGCATATTTCAAGTTTTTCACGGTTGTTGTGTGGTTTGTAGGATTGCTTAGAATAAAGCAACCTTGAGTAGATGTATTTAATGGTTATTTAGTCATCTGCAAAAAAAAAAAAAAAAAAATATATATATATATATATATATATATATATATATATATATATCATTATGGTATCATGTAAAGTGGTAGTATCAGATTTTAAATTGAATGATTATTATAATTAAAGGAAAGGATAGTTCACCCAAAAATGAAAATTCTCTCATTATTCACTCACCCTCATGCCATCCCAGATGTGTATGACTTTCTTTCTTCTGCAGATCACAAATGAAGATTTTTAGAAGAATATCTCAGCTCTGTTGGTCCTTAAAATGCCTTAGAATTTGTAATTCCAAAAATTACATAAAGGAAACATAAAAGTAATCCATAAGATTCCAGTGGTTAAATCCATGTCTTCCAAAGTGATATGATAGGTTTGTGTGTAAAACAGAACAATATTTAAGTCCTTTTTTTACTCTAAATCTCCTCTTTCACTTTCAGATGTGAAAGTGAAACTAAACAGGAACCAAATGTGACTTTCAGATGTAAAGGTGAAAGTGATTTTTTTGGGTGAACTATCCCTTTAAGAACCATGGTATTTATATGGCACATGGTATTGCCAAAGAACTGGCTTTGCTATGGTAATAGACAGTAAAAAATAAAAAAAAACATGACAGGGCTAAAGGTACCCCTTGAGGATTTTATTTTTTTTTTAATTATTATTTTATTTTATTTTTTTCTAGTGGTAAAGTGTATAAAGATTTTAAAAAAGAAATGTTTTTTATTGAGTATTGATAAAGAAAAAAATAGTGTAAAACAATATAGAAAAATATAATTATAACGGAAGGTTGATTACATTTTTTTTTTTTTTTTTTTCTATGGTGGCCAGGGGGGCCTTTTACCCACAATTTACCTCTCGCTTATTGGACAGTTATTGAAAATCTTTTGATTCAATCACCTTGAACAAAACTGAATATGAAAAATAAGTATTTTGTCTCAAAATTTATGTGAAAATTATACAGGGATTCTCATTAGCTACATTAATTTGCAGCATTTAAAAAAAATAATTACATGTTAGATGAAATTACCTTAAGGCATTGCATGCAATGACCTCGTGAATCAGTCAAACAGGTGTTTTGGAAAGTACTGTGGTAGTTTTTATTGCTATTTAGTGTTTTGGGAGAAAATAAAATCAAAAGTGCCTTTTACCCCAGAGGGCCTTTGTCGCCGTTTTACTCTACTTTTATAGTTTTTATTACTTTAAAGAGGTTTTTTTTTTTTTTTTTTTTTTTTTTTTTTTGGTACAAGCTTGCCTTCAAACAGTTGCCAGTCAGGTGTTTTTACAGACCCCATGAAATCAAAATTGAGTTCTGTGGCTTTTGGTCCATGTCTGTTATCTTTAAAAACATTTATTTGCTAGTATACTCCTAAAAGTTGACAAAATGCACTTATAGCAGATATAGGCTGATATAATTTATCTTCTTGAAAATCAGAAAATATTGATGACACCTTGTACTCAGGGGCTCATCCAATTTTTGTCAAAGCAAATGGTTTGTAGAATAAAATCGTCCCTCCCCCCTACTTTTGACAAACAACAGCTATTAACAAATTAAGATTCATGACTGTCATGAAAATGATTGACTATTGTTGTTTTGTTTTTTTAAAAGAGACAAGGCCTTCTATATATCCCGCCCTTATTTCCTGTTTCAATACCAAATACGTTAACACAGGAACGAAAAAGGGGGAATCTAGTCATCTGATGAAATGGTTATGAGACTTTTGTTTTCACAAGTGGCAGCTTTCCTTTAAATCGTTTGAGAGTCATATGCCTTTTTAAGACTGAGTCAGATACAGGCATCTTCCTTTGGCAACCTCATTACAGGCAGGTGAAGCACATGGTCAGCTTTAAAGTATCTAGTGTCAAGCTTCAGACAAGTGCTTCTGAATCTGAAGAAGTCTGAACAAATTGTGTGTGTTGTGATAAAATGATCCTGTAGTTCTGAGTCTTGAAGCTTTGAGTGTGAGATGTATGTCGGCTGTACTTTGATCTGGCTCTGAAATCCTCTGCCTCTTGTCAGGATGGTAATGGAGCTTCTACAGTCAGTGAGATGTGACTATAATGTATGATGTTAATTTAACATGGTTGGCTGTGATTGGATGATGCTGGCCATTATTTTGAATCAGAATTAATTATACTAATTTCTGATGTAATGTCTGTAATGTTTTAAAAACATGAATAACCAACACTTATGGAAATATAATAAAAAATCTGACTTTCTATAGCTTGGTATTATTGAAAATTTCACAACTTAGTGTCACTGTCCACATATGTGTACATCAATTTTTAGGTAAATGACTTGCTCTAGAGTTTGTTTGTTTTTTATCATGTTTATTAGGTGCTACTAGTTACAAATCAAAAATGGAAATGGTAAATACACACAGTAAATGCAACGCTCGGGTCTCAGGAGATTAATAAACTGTTGACTTTGGATGTTTGAGTGTTCTTTCATTTAGGAAAGTTTAAATCAACTTAATACAGTATTTTCCAGAGATTACCAGTAGTTCAAATGGGGTTTAGTTAGCTAAATTCTGAGCTAGCTAGTGTTCATGATGAAGCCATGGTCCACAACAAACTGGCAACAGGAGGTTAAATGTTTTGTCTGCTAAAATCTATTTATGCTTTTTGACTGTCCAAACTGCCCACTCTACTAGACATTCTGAAGTAAAATGTCTCCTGTTTGAAGATTATCTGGTGCTGCTGTCGCCCACAAAAGAGGGTCTACAGCGGCATCTGAACCACCTGCACAACTTCTGTCAGACATGGGGCCTGACATTTAACCCCAAAAAGACAAAAATAATGATATTACGAAAAAGACCCAGTCACCAAGGCCAACACCATAACTTCATATTAGGTAACACCTTGCACTTAGAACACAGCAACACGGGAAATTTAAACAAGGCTGTGAATGACCTGAGAGACAAGGTACAAAGAGCTTTTTACATTATTAAGAAAAATATAAAAATTGACTTACCAATCAGAATCAATTATAGAAACTAAAGCACTCTGGAGGTGAGGTCAGGGGCCCCTCTCACAAACTAAGAAATCACTAAACGGGACAAACACCCAATAGAGATTCTGCAGGCAGAATTCTGCAAAAATATATTAGGAGTACAATAAAAAACTCCAAATAATGCACACAGAGCCAAATTAGGATTAAAGTTATTAAAATAAAAAAGCCATTAAATTCCATGCCCAACTAAAAACATTTATATTGATACACAGACCCTCTATCACAAAGCCCTAAGCTACCAATGGCTGAACCCAAAGAGAAGCCCCCTTTAGTCATATGGTCTTAGAGCTGACTTTACAATCCAAAACATGTCCAGCTGAACACCAGAACAAAACCCCAGATAGAGCAAATCAAATTATTAAAACACATGTAATGGTGGCCAGCTGATAGATAGCTGTGCAATGTGTATAAACTGCACTCTCCTGACCTCAAGAGGTGCACTAGCGACTGAAGCTAGGGGCTGTAGCCTTTAGCCTCCTTGTTAGTGCACCTGCCTCCCATGCCGGAGACACCAGTTTGAGTCCCATATGGAGCAGGTAGAATAGTAGCGTCACAATGGTGCCATGACCCGGATGGGAGTGAGGTTTAGGGGGGGTGAGTGTAACGGTGGCTAGCTGATAGATAGCTGTACAATGTGTATAAACCTCACTCTCCTGACCTCAAGAGGTGCACTACTGACTGACGTTAGAGGCTGTAGCCTTTAGCCTCCTTGTTAGTGCACCCTCTTCCCATGCTGGAGACACCGGTTCGAGTCCCGAACGGAGTGGGTAGAACAGGAGTGTCACACATAAATAGAATAATATCTAAAACATTGGACAGAAGTAACAGCTCAACAAAGTAATGCTATCTGTAATTGGTAATATATGTTCCATTTTTAAAGAAAACACTGAGTGAGCAGGCAAAACACATTTCTTTTATTTCATATGGGATTCATATTCAACTGTAGGTTATAACAGAATGGCACAATCATAAAACAAAACATGGCAACAAAGAAAAAAATGAAATTACCCCTGTTAAAAAAAGTCTGCATACCCTTAGTTCTTAATACTGTGTATTGCCCCCTTTAGCATCAATGACAGCGTGTAGTCTTTTGTAATAGTTGTCTATGAGGCTCCAAATTCTTGCAGGTGGTATAGCTGCCCATTCGTCTAGGCAAAATGCCTCCAGGTCATGCAAAGTCTTTATTTGTCTTGCATGAACCGCACGTTTGAGATCTCCCCAGAGTGGCTCGATGATATTAAGGTCAGGAGACTGTGATGGCCACTCCAGAACCTTCACCTTTTTCTGCTGTAACCACTGGAGGGTCAACTTGGCCTTGTGCTTAGGGTCATTGTCGTGCTGGAAAGTCCAAGAGCGTCCCATGCGCAGCTTTTGTGCAGAAGAATGCAAATTGTCTGCCAGTATTTTCTGATAATTATAATTATAATTTATAATTATAATTTTCTTTATTTATCACACATTATACATTTGCACATATACAGTGAAATTCTTCTTTTTCACATATCCCAGCTAGGCTGGGGTCAGAGTGCAGGGTCAGCCATGATACGGCGCCCCTGGAGCAGATAGGGTCAAGGGCCTTGCTCAAGGGCCCAACAGTGGCATCTTGGCGGTGCTGGGGCTTGAACCCCCGACCTTCTGATCAGTAACCCAGAGCCTTAACCGCTGAGCCACCACTGCCCCAAATATATAAATATAAATAACATGCTGCATTCATCTTTCCATCAATTTTCACAAGATTCCCCGTGCCTTTAGAGCTCACACATCCCCAAAATATCAGTGAGCCACCACCATGCTTTACAGTGGGGATGGTATTCTTTTCACTATAGGCCTTGTTGACCCCTCTCCAAACATAGCGCTTATGGTTGTGACCATAAAGCTCTATTTTGGTCTTGTTACTCCAAATTACAGTGTGCCAGAAGCTGTGAGGCATGTCAAGGTGTTGTCGGGCATATTGTAACCGTGCTTTTTTGTGGCATTGGCACAGTAAAGGCTTCTTTCTGGCAACTCGACCATGCAGCTCATTGTTGTTCAAGTATCGTCGTATTGTACACCTTGAAACAACCACACCATCTTTTTCCAGAGCACCCTGTATTTCTCCTGAGGTTACCTGTGGGTTTTTCTTTGTATCCTGAACAATTCTTCTGGCAGTTGTGGCTGAAATCTTTCTTGGTCTACCTGACCTTGGCTTGGTATCAAGAGATCCCTGAATTCTCCACTTCTGAATAAGTGATTGAACAGTATTGACTGGCATTTTCAAGGCTTTGGATATCTTTTTATATCCTTTTCCATCTTTATGAAGTTCCATTACCTTGTTACGCAGGTCTTTTGACAGTTCTTTTCTGATCCCCATGGCTCAGTATCTAGCCTGCTCAATGCATCCAGGTGAGAGCTAACAAACTTATAGACTATTTATACACAGACACTAATTGCAATTTAAAAAGCCACAGGTGTGGGAAATTAACCTTTAATTGCCATTTAAACCTGTGTGTGTCACCTTGTGTGTCTGTAACAAGGCCAAACATTCAAGAGTATGTAAACTTTTGATCAGGGCCATTTGGGTGATTTCTGTTATCATTATGATTTAAAAAGGAGCCAAACATCTATGTGATAATAAATGGCTTCATATGATTACTATCCTTAAATAAAAGACAGTTTGTTTGTTTTTTTTGCATGATCAGTCATATTTTCAAAATCAATGCCAAAATTTCACAATTTCTGCCAGGGTATGCAAACTTTTGAGCACAACTGTATATATATATATATATATATATATATATATATATATATATATATATATATATATATATATATATATATATACATGTGGAGGCGAAGGCATGGCTGAGCGTTCGTCTGGAAAGAGAGTAAGTGGTAAGTGTTCTCATGAGCGGGGCTCATGGCAAACCCGAAGAAGTGAACAACTGGGCAGGTGGAGGTACGGTATCTGGGTTTCCACTTGGGTCACGAAATTGATAAAACCGCAGTGATTGCGACCTGCCCGAGACCCAAGACCAAAAAGGAGGTGAGACAGTTTCTGGTGCTGGCCGGCTATTATCAAAGGTTTGTGACTAATTATTCTGTCGTCACCAGCCCACTGACTGATCTCACTAGAAAGGGAGCTCCAGAGGAGCGCCCAGTGCTGTACATTAGACGGAAGCTCTCTATGAGAGAGACTAAGTACAGCACCATAGAGAAGGAGTGCTTGGCCATCAAGTGGGCGGTCCTCACTCTCCACTACTATTTGTTGGGATGAGCATTCACCCGCTGTTCGGACCATGCCCCAATCCAGTGGCTCCAATGCATGTAGGATGCCAACGCCCAGATCACCCATTGGTATCTGGCACTCCAGCTGTTTAAGTTCGAGGTGGTCCACAGTCCGGGGGCGCAGATGGCTATCACGGACTTCCTCTCCAGGAAGGGTGTCGGGGGGGTCAGCAGTCTGGATGGTTCCCCGGCCTGAGTCAGGCGGTGGAGGTATGTGGAGGCGAGGGAATTGTCGAGCGTTCATCTGGATAGAGAGTGAGCGGTAAGGGTTCTCACCTGAGATGAATTGCTGGTAATTGTTTGTTTCTGTGTACGCAGTGAAAGACGGGGGAAATAAAAAGGGCCAGTCCTCAGAGTGTGAGATGAAAAAGAGTGAGACAGACACCTGAAGCTGTGTGTGTGTTGGCTGCTGCCACTCAGCGATAGATTGATGCTTCTCCGTTATGCCTTATACGTGTTTTATTTTTTGTGCATTAATAAAAAGTGAGTTGGAATCGCCATCTCCCACTTCCTCATTCCATTGAACTGTTACAATATATATATATATATATATATATATATATATATATATATATATATATATATATATATATATATACATATACAGGGTTGGGGAGTAACGGAATACATGTAACTGAATTACGTATTTAAAATACAAAATATAAGTAACTGTATTCCACTACAGTTACAAATTAAATCATTGCCAATTAGAATACAGCTACATTCAAAAAGTATTTTGATTACTGAAGAGATTACTTTGCATTTTATTGTCATTTGTTTCATTTAATATTTAGTCCTTTCAGATGGAAAAATGTGCACATATAAATGATGTGATCCAAAGTGCATTTGAACAGCGGTGAAACACTTTCTTATGATGTGTTACATTCATACGAGCAGACAGAGAAGTACGTTTGAAGTAAGTTTGGAGCAGAAGAAAAAGAAATAAACCTTGTATAAATTGTCAGCTTTATGCTAAGCTAAAATGCTATTTCTAGCCATTTTACATGCACATGTTACCAGGCACAATATTGGTTTATTATCAAGAAAATTCACGTTGGATCTTAATTTCTTTTTTTCTAATAAGACCTTTGATATTAGGGCAAAAATCATATTCTTGATAAAAATTGTTGTATTGTTTTCTTGTAAAAATATCTAAAAATCCTTAAAACAAGACCAATTTGTTTTATCTTGTTTTAGAAACAACACTGCATAAGATATTTAGGTTTTTCAGAGAATGTATTTTTAACATGTGTATTTTGTCTTACTGTACTGACAGAGTTTTTATAGTCAAAACAAGTGAAAAAATCTACCAGTGCTGAAGAAGAAATCCAGAGTATTTAGGATACGTTACTGACCTTGAGTAATCTAAAGGAATGCGTTACAAATGACATTTTACAGCTTGTATTCTGTAATCTGTAGTGGAATACATTTCAAAAGTAACCCTCCCAACCCTATATATATCTATCTATCTATCTATCATATATATATATATATATATATATATATATATATATATATATATATATACACATCCTCCATAGTGAAAAGTGCTGTTTTGTAAATGTATTCATTAATACATAAATTTAGGCAATAATTTCACACTATATAATCACTGCTTTATAGAGAGAATGTGGCACTGTGAGGCCAAAGGGTCTCATGCTCAAAATTTAACATGGTTAGAACTGGGGTCCATTATTATATTCAGACAATTTCAGGTGTCAAACCTTTTTACTTTATGAGAAAGTATTGGTTACCACTCCATGAAGCAAATGTGTTCTAACAGATCTACTTGGACTGTTATTTAGACAGCAGATGTAATCGTAAGCCACACCCATTTATTTGACATGGCTTTCATTGTTAAGATTCTCTGAATTAATACATTCCTTTGAAATGAGGCAGTTCAATGCAAATGTTTACACAAAACCAGCTTTGTCTTCTCTTCCCCAGGGGATGAAGTGGAAGTGGGGAGAGCAAAAAACAAAAATCTTGAATCAGCATTAGGGAGTGACAAAACAGTCTGGAACTGGTTTTTCAACTGTTAACATGGTGTGACCGTTCTGACAGCTTAACAAACAATCACGTGGTATCATGTATTCATGATGTGCATAAACAGAAACATAAGCCACTTGGTTGTTATGAGAATGCACTCTCATATTCCACAGTTGGGGTATCTGTATTAACCTCTTTATTATTCCAGAGATGAGAGTTTGACTGTGTTTGTCGGTGGAGTCATGTCTATGTTCTCATTAACCACACACAAAGCCTCGCTTCACAGGGTGATTTTCTGTCTAGCGAGTATGTAATTAATAAAACCTCCACCCATGCAGGTTCTCACAACACTCTTGGGGGTGGTGTAGCCTAGTGATTAAAGATCTGGGATAGTAACCAAAAGGTTGAAGATTTGAACCCAGAAGGACAATAACTGAGCTATGACTATGCTCTATGAGCATTAAGCTTTTGCACCATTGAGCAAAGCATTTAACCCCATGCTCCTTTTCAAGAAGGTAACTTTGATGCTGTGTTAGAAACTGACACTATGGGAGCACCCTCTAAGGAGCGTTCACTTTGAAAACCTATACCATCACACCAATTTGATTTATTTTATTTTTTATCCTTTTTCACCCTATTTGGAATGCCCAATGAAATTCCCAGTGCGCTTTTAAATCCTCGTGGTCATGTAGTGATTCGCCTTAATCCGGGTGGCGGAGGATGAATCCCAGTTGCCTCTGCACCTGAGACCATCAACCTGCGCATCTTATCATGTGGCTTGTTGAGCACGTTACCACGGAGACATAGCATGTCTGGAGGCTTCACGCCATCCACCGCGGCATACGCACTCAACTCACCATGCGCCCCACCGAGAACGAATCACATTATTGTGACCACGAGGAGGTTACCCCATGTGACTCTACCCTCCCTAGCAACTGGGCCAATTTGGTTGCTTAGGTTGTCTCCTAAGCAACCAAATCGGCACTCAGCATGCTCTGGGATTCGAGCTAACGAACTCCAGGGGTGGTAGCCAAAGTCTTTTACCACTGAGCTACCCAGGCCCCCCACACCACTGAGCTCAAAGCCCAGCACCACACCATCACAATTTTCCTCTTTCAGGGCAGCGTAGTAATCTCTCATGCTCTGGAACCATAAACCCAATGCTATTGGGCTCTCATCAATAAAACGTGTGAGGACCTTGCCATTTTTTCCCCGTGGTTGGGAAATGGGACAAAGCGGCCTCTGAGTTGCTTGAGGTTCTCTCTTAAGCCTTAAAAACAACTGGTCAACTGGACAAAGACCGTGTTGGTGCCCAGTCAGTGAGTTTCCTTTCTAGGAATGAAACTCAACTCGTTTGCCATGTCGGCACACATGACCAACTAATGCGTTCAGTCCATTCTACTATGCTTGGCAAGGTTCAAGCTGGAGAGAACCCTTCCATTGGAAGTTCACTGTGTCGGCGCGCCTTCAAGCCTTTGCCGCTGGTGCTGCCCTTTCCTGAGTTCCATATTTTGACTTGATGTTCTCCCTATTCAGTGTGAGTTTAGGTCTCTGGTGCATCCACCTTGTTAAAAGGACCATGCATATGAATTGGCACTACGGTCACCAAGACCTCTGCCCAGGAAATTGGCAGGTCTATGGGCAGCCTGGTGTCAGTGGAATGACACCCCTGGCTAAAATTGTCAGATATTCACTTCTCGCTTTCCCTAATAGACGGTTAGCCCGGTTTTTACTGTTGTTGATGTCATGCCAGAAGAAGGACATGCCATAACACTGAGATTTTAGGTGTCGCCTAAGATGCCCTCTCGATTTCCCCATTGTTGCGAGCAGGGAACAAGTTTGTGGTGTGACACTTGTCATTTCGATGCTTGTTTATATTTTGTTGACAGCATGTCAGAAGACTGCCATGTCCCAACAAGAACCTAGGCCTCATCAAGAGAAATACATTCTGGATAGACCCTGTGGAGCTATATCTTCTGCACTCCCAGGACAACGCTCTCACTTTCCCTGCATTTTTATGCTGGGAACGGCACACTAGTTCAGTCTTTGCTGTAGGTGGTATGCTAAAAGTCTGCTATGCCCCAGCATGACTGACAGACCTTGCAGCGGCTGCACAAACATGTTCACAATATTGAGCAAAAATCCAGCTTAGCCGATTCAGTTGCGCTGAGTGACCGCCGCCCGATGGTCAGTAGCGTTCAGTTGCCGGTGGCCACACACTGAGCACAGTCTAACATGGCTATGTGCTTCAATTTGTTAGATGACCGCCTCACCACAACAGCATTCTGTCCTCCACCGTACGGTGCTGGATGCACTGATTTTATGCTCAGAAGTACAAAACCTCCTTTCCAAAGATGCGATAGAGAAAGTAACAGTGTGTGGCACAGAACAGCTTTTACAGCTGATAATTTTCTGGTCTGCAAGTAGGACGATGGGCTGTGGCACATACTGGATCTGAGGTGTTGAATTGGACACTTATAATTCAATAAGGCTTGGGCACCTTAGCTCACAAATGGCCAGCGAAACGCAAAGATGCATTTCTCCATATCAATATGCATGATAGAACTGTTAGATGCTCCCCCATGGGAGATTCCTTTGAGGACAGATCTGCTCTCGTAGGCTAGAGGCACAATCTGGCATCTATGGAGCCTGCACGTCTGGCCTCTGAATGGGGCTCATCTGGAACAATAGGGTTGTCGCAACTGATGTTGAACACCATACTACAGGCCAGGGGCCCATCAACTAGGTGGCTGTATGCCTTAAAGTGGCCACTTTTTGCTGATTGGAGCTCCTCATGGGGTGAGGACCCAACACATTGCCCTGTGCAGATGATACTCTCATTTTTACAAGAGTGTTTTGATGCAGGATTCACTCCATTCACACTCAAGGTATACGTTGCAAACATAGCCACCACTCGTGAACTCTGAGGTCTTGTCTATAGGCAAATATCCTCTGGTCAGCAGATTTCTGTGTGTGTGAGATAGCTAAGACCCTTTTTCACCCTGCTACCATCCCGGTCTGGGACTTAGATGCACTTATGTGTTCCCTGTTCAAGCCACTAGAGACGGTAATTTAAGCATACTCTCACTGAAGACTGTGCTTCTACTTGCTTTGGCATCAGTAAAATGTGTTGGGGACCTTTAGGCCCCTTTGGTCAGCAACTCTTGTTACATTTTGGACCGGGCCTGTCAAAGGTGATTCTCAAGCCCAGACAGGGTTATGTGCCCAGAGTACTGGCAGCCCCCTTTAAGGCTCAGGTTGTTACCCTGCAGACATTCAACTCTGCCTTCCTTGGAGTCGGGCGAGGCTAAGTGAATGAACATGCTCTGCCTTGTAGGGCATTATGCATGTACATTGATCAGACGACTCAATTCAGGGTATCTGAACAACTCTTAGCTCATAGGGCTTGGCCGTTGCCAAACAAAGGATCTCCCACTGTGTGGTAGATGCTATTGTGCTCGCTTACGAGATAATTTTATCAGGAGCATGACCTCCTCCTGGGCATGGGCAAAGGGTGTGGGCTCTGGCTTATATGCCCACAATGACGTCAGAATGGTCGGATCACCAAGCGTCACAAGCCAATCAAATTGCAGTGATGGTATAGGGTAGCAGTCACCAATTAGCAGACCGCGGTCCAGGTCCGGACCTCGGCTTGGTTCTATCCAGACCATGAGACATCTTGACATTTGCTGCCTCATCTTACCGTTTCTATACTTCAAGTGATCAGCGCAACAAAACAACAGAGCTGTGTACAACGCAAGTGCTCGGGGAGATAGCGCTGATCTTTCAGCTCTGTATCCTTGAATACTTTTCTCTTTTACAGAACACGCTTCATTTATACCCTTTCACGTGCTGCATGCAGAGTTGCAGATGTGGTTATTTTAACGACTGTAGACCATAGCGGAGAAATACAGTAAGCAGCAATATAGATGGATACTGGCATCTTTTGTAAAACACACTGCAGAAAACGAGAATGAAGCTAAGTGAATTCAACTTCATGTGTCTGAAATGAATCTGACCGTTCAGCTAAACCAAGTTTGTGATAGGACAATGTACTTCCAGAGCACCTTTAAACTATAAAAAAAAAATGTCCATCTAAAATTATGTTTCGAGTCTTTCACAGATTACCTTTGTGAAACTTAATCAAAGATCATCTCTTGCATAAATGGCAAGGAAAAACAACAAAACACTTGGTTTTACTAGTAGCATAGTGAAGTTTTCATAAGAATGTTTCCATTATTTGATAGACTGACCATTTATAGGCCTACTTAACTTTAGCTAAAAGTATTTTTAAGCTTCACTATTGCATTGTACATTGTTTGTTGTTGGTAGGTTTTCATTTTAAGGAAAATATAAAAATGGTCCATTCAGACTTTTACTTTTTCAAAATTTCCTCTCAGGGGATACCCTGAACTCCCAAACAATATATTTCTTTAATATTCACGAGGCCTCCTATGCCCCTTGAGTATCTAAAAATATTCAAACACAAATACTGGACTGTTGTCATTCAGCTTCAGAATGAACAGTTGATTTTATCTTTTAATATTTATAACAAAGTGCTCTCGAATGATGAACTCATTAAAATATTTAAATCTTTTGGTAGATGATCCCCCAAACCCCACTACTTTGGCTTAGTCTCTGGAGCCCCAATGTCCTAATCCTTGCACAGCTTTAAAGAGTTATGGGTTTTTTTTTTCTTCTTCTTGTACAAAGTACTATTACTGCCAACTTGGAAATTTACAGTTAGGCCTACTATTTTGCAAAATTAGCATTCCTTATGTAATTTCATAGTTATACTGACTACTAGGAAATCTAGAGACCAGACCTCTTGGAACTTTAATTGAATACCCCTGTTATAGGGTTTTAAAGTCAATGACCCCTGGGGGGTGCTCCCATAGCATCTGCTTCTGACGCAGTATCTCATTCCTTCCTTTCAGAGAACCAAGGTTATACGAGAGTAACTGCAGTTAAATGCAATAGTCTGGTTCCGGAAGTAAAAAAATCCCATTCATTTTCTCCATATAAACTTAAAATGTATTGTTTCTCTTATCCTAAAACATTTTAAATGAAGTTTTATTTTTCCTACCGTTTTTCATTCAATTACGTCATTTTACGTCAATTTGACAATTTTAGTTGTCATTTTGAAATAAGTTCTTGCTCAAAAGAGCCCACACCCACGTCTCTATGATATTATCCCCAAAATATATAAACATCTAGTTAGTAACGTAAATATGTTTAATCCCAATCAATTCATTCAAAAACATGTAATGTTTATTTAGGGATAAGCATCCAAAAAATACATATACTAATAACTGCCCTCTACACATTTGATTAATCATACAGTTGATCTTTGCAGTAGTATTTGCATTTATCAGAACCATTCAGAACAGCATTTTCATTTCACATCGTCAAAATGCACATGCAAAATGCAAATAAAAATTGAATCGAAACATCAGTGCAAACAAGCATATCAAAAACATTCTCTTGTGGTGTCAATATCCGCATAAAGTCATCACACAGCTACACCCTAAATAAATACAAATTAGTTAATATTAAATTACAATTAAGGATACTTTCCCCCTCTAGCACTCAGTTAAACAATTTAAAAGACCCTTAAACAAGGGCAGCATTAATTTACTTAGTAAAGGTGTCACATATTCGCCTCCTCTCTTCGTACACGTACCGTACCGTATGTAGCGAGCAGTACAGCATGACTCAAACTGAGCCTCATCTGTGCCTGAGAACCAATGCTCTACACTGCAAAAAATATTTTCTTAATCAGTATTTGTCTTGTTTTACAATTTAAAATATTATACATCCTTAAAAATAGAAATATTTACTTGAAAAGCAAAATGTCATTCGATATCTAAGATAAGTCTTGTTTTCAGAGAAATCTAGCAAGATCTAGTGGGGTTTATGCTTTAAACAAAAACAATTATAATAAAAAAAAAATTAATAAAATTATTTCTCTTATACACTTTGCAACTAGTTTTTTTCTTGTTTTAAGCATGAAGCTCACAAAATTTTATAAACATTTCTCAGAAAATAGGACTTTATATCTTATGTCTTTTTGTTTCTCAAGTAAATGTATCTTGTTTAAAGGATGTTTAGATATTTTAACAGGAAAACTAAAGGAAAATTATGACTAAGAAATTTATTTTTTAGCATGTAGTTCTTGCATTTGAGCAAAAGTGTGTGTTTATGTGTTCCCATCATGAGAACATCCCTGGCAAGTAATGCTCTCTCTGTGTGTGTGTGTGTGTGTGTGTGTGTGTGTGTGTGTGTGTACAGCTTAGTGCCGGCTGCCAGCAAGTGAAGGCCCATCTGGGCTCTTTGTATTTGCTTCACACAGAGTGGCCTTTGTCCGTCCATGCCTCTGCTCTCTCCGTCCACACACACACACACACACACATCAGAAGGGTTCAGTCCTCTTTCACATTATTGTTGGCGTGTCGGGTACTGCTTTCAGGCTTGGAGCCCCTGGGTTTGCTGGGCAGGAGGATCACAGCCAGAATGCTGATGATGTGCACATGAAAGTACATTGACCTGAGGGACAGAGAAGAAACTAAGAGATCAGATTACCAGCACAAATTACATCATGAAACCTCTGTTATTTCACTGCATGAAAACATTTAAAGAGAAATGTTCTAGGGTGAATCTCACTAAAACAAAAAATAAACAAAAAATAAAAAAAAGAATAAAACAAAACAAATACTGTAATACTTATAATCAAAAAGATAACATTTTGCATAAAGAAAATGTCTATTTCAGGACCATTCAAATGCTTTACATTGTGATTTCCATGACAATTAAGCATCCTTCCCTCACAAACTCGAATTACCGTAATGCATTTGAGAGTTTTTCTTTTGAGTTTCTTTTGTAATTCCCATTATTCTCAATGGTGATTCTTATAACTTGAATATAGCAATTGTATTACAGTACAAATATGCTGTTTTACAATGTTTTTATTTAAGCAAGCATACATTAAGCAAGACAGTGCAAATACTACCACGATGTAAAGTATACAAAAATAATTTAGTGGGCTATAGCATTGCTTTTTCAGAGAATAAACATTATATTATTTATATTTTTTGTGCTTAATTGTCATGAAAATAATGTCAACATGCTAAAATTCCCATAGATCCTAAAATAGGCTTCATGTTCTTTAAGCAAACTATAATTTTGTATTTCTTTGCAAGCTCTCCAAGCTTTCCAATCTAATTGGGTGGCTTCTCAATTTCAGGTATCAGTCCACTGTGAAATCAAGCAATGTTTTTAATGTACCATGTTACAACTAATGATTTTAAGGAATAAATTGTCGCTGGATTTGAAAACATTTGGTTCAGAGTTGAGTTTGATGAAATCGGTGGCAAGTAAAAAGGATTTTTTAAGCATAATTTACATAACCCTTTGTTTTCAGAGATGTTAGTGAAATAATCAGTGCTTATTACTTTTAGTCTGTCAAATGTATTAAGTGTTTTCTGTACTAATTGTATGCTTTAAAGGAACAGTTCTCCCAATATTGAAAATTCTCTCATCATTTACTCACCCTCATGCCATCCCAGATGTGTATGACTTTCTTTCTTCTGCTGAACACAAACAAAGATTTTTATACAAATATTTCAGCTCTGTAGGTCCATACAATGCAAGTGAATGGTGACCAAAACTTTCAAGCTCCAAAAATCCCATAAAGGCACCATACAAGTAATCCATATGACTCCAGTGGTTAAATCCATTTCTTCAGAAGCATTATGATAGGTGTGAGTGAGATAGATCAATATTTAAGTTTTTTTTTACTATAAATTCTCCTCCCTGTCCAGTAGGTGGCGATATGTATGAATAATGTGAATGGCCAAAAGTAAAAAAGGAAAGTAAAAAAGGATTGAAATATTGATCTGTTTCTCACCCAAAGTGATTGCATCACTTCAGAGGTCATATATTAAACCACTGAAGTTGTATGGATTACTTTTATGCTGCCTTTGTGTGGTTTTTGGAGCTTCAAAGTTCTGGCCACCATTCACTTTCATTGTATGTACCAACAGAGCTGAAATATTCTTCTAAAAATGTTTGTTTGTGTTCTGCAGAAGAAAGAAAGTCATACACATCTGGGATGGCATGAAAGTGAGTAAATGATGAGAGAATTTTCATTTTTGGGTGAACTATCCCTTTAATTCTGACTAATAGCAAACTGTGGTCCCTTCCTTTCCTGTCTAGTTGATTTTTATTTGCCAGAATAAACTGCCACTTTGACCACACTTTATGTCGATAGTGAAAACTATTAATTTGCAAGACGAGCAGACATGAGTGTGTACCTGTAATATTGCATGGTAGGCTCCACTGCCAGCAGAAGAAATGGCATTACTGTATAGCAGATAGTCAGCTGGGTGGCAGCCCACGTCACCACATCATAGCAGAGCTTGAGCTGACGGGAAGACAAAAAATAATGCCGGAAATTTCTGCGCACCTGGAGACACGACAACAAAACAAACGGCAATAAAGGAGTGAGTGTTTGGCAGGTGTGGCTGAGAATAATGAGAGATAAACTAGTCATGTGACAGTGATTCATAAAAATATGTAAGTTACACCTGCACATGTGTTGTGATGGGAAACAGAAAGACATACTGAGAGATAGAGAGTGATAATTTGTGTACTGGAGTGTATTTGCAGCATGTGTGTTACAGTATACAGTATGTGTGTCATATGACTGACAGAGAATGCAGGAAAACCAGCCCACAGCACAAACTGCAGATGTGAATGGCATAAACTATTGTTCAAATGTCTGGAATCACTGAAATTGCTTTGTTGTTTTTGAAATTTTTTTTTTTGTTTTTTTTGCGAAAAACAAAAAACAACAACAACAAAAAACAATAATAATAAACAAATAAATGTTTTTGAAAGAAATTGATACTGTAATTTGCATTAAATTGATCAAAAATATCACTTCTTAAAATGTATATTGTTACAAATTATCATTTCTATTTCTAGTAAATACTATGTTCCTCAAAATCACATAATAGAAAAATCCTCCACGCATCAATGCCAGTTGGGCAGACCTAAGACTTTTTAACAGTCAATTTATCAGGACATTCAGCTCAATACCTTAAACTTAATTTTACTCATCCACAACAAACTTTTCTAATAGAGTACTAATAAATCTTTCTTTAATTCTACACTTTTCTTCTTATTTACCAGTTTCAGATGTGGTATTTTTTCTCCCAAAAGGCCAGCATCCACTGTTGTGCAACTGAGTTTTCCACTTTGGGTATTTTAAAGAGCAGATTTAACAACATTAGAATTTTTTTTTATTTTGGCATCCTCAATTCCCAATGTGCTTTAAGTCCTCGTGGTGGCGTAGTGACTCACCTCAATCCGGGTGGCGGAGGACGAATCTCAGTTGCCTCCGCGTCTGAGACCGTCAACCCGCACATCTTATCACGTGGCTTGTTGAGTGCATTACCACGGAGACATAGCGTGTGTGGAGGCTCATGCTATTCTCTGCGGCATCCACGCACAACTCACCACGTGCCCCACCGAGAGTGAGAACCACACATTATAGCGACCACGAGGAGGTTACCCCATGTGACTCTACCCACCCTAGCAACCGGGACAATTTGTTGCTTAGGAAGCCTGACTGGAGTCACTCAGCACACCCTGGATTCGAACTTGCGACTCCAGGGGTGGTAGTCAGCATCTTTATTCGCTGAGCTACCCACGCCCCCCATTATAAATGTTTTTGACCATATTTTACATGAAAAATGTTTTTATTTGATGTTCCAGACACTGAAACATTGAAGCAGTGATTAAGCACAAAACTGAAGAATCTCCAGGAAATAGAGGAGAGAGAATCAGTGTGTGTGTGTGTGTGGGCAGGTTTAAGTGGCAGGTTAAATTTTTTTAGGTTACAAACTGGTAATTACAAGGGTATTATGCTATAAATGTGGTTTATGAGGAAATTTCTAGTGTCCCCATAATTCAAATTGCTTATAAATCACACTAAATGATATTTTTTGAAAATGTAAAAATGCAGAAAGTTTTCTGTGAGGGTTAGGTTTAGGGTTAGGGTTAGGCAATAGAATCTATAGTTCATACAGTATAAAAATAATTATGTCTATGGAGAGTCCTCATAAGGATAGCTGCACCAACGTGTGTGTGTGTGTGTGTGTGTGAGACTTACAGCACGGGCTGCAAAGGTGATGGGTATAGCTGTGATGAAGGTAAAGTAGTATCCTGGGTAAACTCCGTGCCACATGGCCGACAGCACAAACGTGAGGGGCGTACGGTAGTGAGGCGCTCGATCATAACACACACTGAAGCATAGCAGAGGCAAGGATGTAAATAAATATCTTTTAGATAAGATCAAAATAAATGTCTAAAGGGTGGGCAGTATGAGAAAATTTATATCACAATAACAGTTAGTTTTCCAGGAAAGTCAACTTAAAAACAGTTTATATTTTAAAGGGCTAGTTCACCCAAACATGAAAATTTTAACATTTTCTCACCCTAATGCCATCTCAGATGTGTATTGATTTTCTTTTTCTGCGAATGCAAACAAAGATTTTTAGAAGAATATTTCAGCTCTGATGGTCCTCACAATGCAAGTAAATGGTGGCTAGAACTTTGAGGCTCCAAAAAGCACATAAAGGCAGCATAAAAGTAATTCATAAGACTCCAGTTGTTTTAATCCATGTCTTCAGAAGCAATACGATAAGTGTGGGTGAGAAACAGATCAATATTTAAGTCCTTTTTTTACTATAAATTCTCCTCCCTGTCCAGTAACTGGCGATATGCATGAATAATGTGAATGGCCAAAAACAAAAGAAGAACGTGAAAGTGAAAGTGGAGATTTATAGTAAAAAAGTACAAATCTGTTTCTCACCCACACCTATTGCTTCTGAAGATATGGATTAAACCACTGGAGTCATATGGATTACTTTTATGCTGCCTTTATGTGCTTTTTGGATCCTCAAAGTTCTGGCCACCATTTACTTGTACTGTTTGGACCTACAGAGCTGAAATATTCTTCTAAAAATCTCTGTTTGTGTTCAGCAGAAAAAAGAAAGTAATACACATCTGGGATGGCATGAGGGTGAATAAATGATGAAAGAATATCCATTTTTGGGTAAACTATCCCTTTAAGAGCCATGTGGTAATGACTATTTTTGGATCATCAAGCTTTACAGATGCTTTTTATAATTTGAAACTTGACGAAGGCAAATCAAAAGATATGTTTATTCATAGTAAAAAGTCTGGTATTAGCGTAAAAACAGCTTCACATTATGTAATATTTGAGTTAAAAATAAAAGAGTCAAAACAGTATTATACTAATACTAATACTATAAAATAAATAGTTCTCAATAACTCTTAATTCTGATTGGATGAGCCTTAATCAAAGCCATTGTAAATTAGCCAATATACACACACGTGACTGCACGGGTGACACATTTGTACCACTGCATGCCACCCAGACCTACTGTGTGTGTGTGTGTGTATATATATATATATATATATATATATATATATATATATATATATATATATATATGTTGTCATATATTATTATTATAGCTGATCTTCACATCTAGTATCAGACTAGTTCTTTCAGTAGACAGAAAGTTTGATACATTCTCCTTAAACATTTTCTCGTTAAAGTCGGCATGAAATGAAAATTCACCCTATCTATTTTCTAAATGCATGTTATTGATCTTATTGTGAATGATTCATCCATGCATATGTTTTATTTATTTAATTTTTTTTGACCTCGTAATCTTTAATCAAAATGTAATAACTCGATCTTCCGGTGAAACGACAGACTTCTCTCAGGTGACGTATGCAGGACTTCTGAGACCGTCAATCCACGCATCTTATCACGTGGCTCATTGTACATGACACCGTGGAGACTCACAGCATGTGGAGGCTCATGCTATTCTCCATGATCCATGCACAACTCACCACATGCTCCATTGAGAGCAAGAACCACTAATCGCGACCAAGGGGAGGTTACCCCATGTGACTCTACCCTCCCTAGCAACCGGGCCAATTTGGTTGCTTAGGAGACCTGGCTGGAGTCACTCAGCACACCCTCGATTCGAACTCGTGACACCAGGGGTGGTAGTCAGCGTCAATACTCGCTGAGCTAGCCAGGCCCCCCTCTGGATTTTATTTATATTTTTGAATGCAGTTATCTTGGGATGTAAAGTACGAGTGTTTTTTTCCTTTATATTTAGTGTATTGTGATTAAAAACATTAAAATATTGTCATCTTTTACTCACTAATTTTTCAATGGCTACAGCCTCTTCGTAAGCAAAGACCACAATGTGCTTGTGCGTTTATGTTGTCAGTTTGATCATAAATGTGTTGAGATTGCCAATTTCACCAATAACCGGCTCTGACTTGAGCAGCATGGTGGTAGGTGTGTGTGTTCATTGCAAACTCGCATTCAGATCTGCCTCTGTTCCGCAATGCAATGCCCATATTTTCACAATCCAATCAACAACCGATGGATAAACTAAAATCCCCACCCTACATCTTCTTCTTGTTCGATGAGCTGTTTCGCTCGGAAATACGTCACAATACAGAAGTTGGTCACAACTTCCATTTCATGCCGACTTTAAAACTGATTTTGGATGTTGAAAACATAGAGGGACACATAATCTTGCACTAAAATTAATAGCAACAGATCAGTTGGCTAATATATGATGGAAATATTCAAAATAAAATGTAAAACACCTTTTCAGCCACAAAGCAGTCTGTATATTCCAGTTGTCGATGAATGATTTGAAACTAGTCGCTGTCTGCGGGCAGATAGAAGATTGCTTTTAAATTTAAGGTATGACAGATCCACAGCAGAGTATGTGAGTGGAGTGGAGCGGCAACAATTTCCCTTCCGCACTCAAAGCATTGTTTAATCATTTCACTCCAGCTCCACTCCGGATTGTCCATTTCCCACTCCTCTCTCGCTCCACGCTCCTAGATTAGAGACAACCCCTCGGTGTTCGTTCCATGGCAAAATTAGCACCTAACTACCTCTCCACTGTAAAGTTATTTTAATATGCTTTTAAACATCACAACCCTCCATGCAGAAGATGTATTAAATGAAAATAAATACCCAATATTAGGAGAAAATCTACAGTGTGCTTTATTGGAACACTAACATTAGCCCAAAACTAAATTACATTATTTTTATAGCTTGATTTTAAAACATGTCTGCAACATTCTCTGGATTTAATAAATTAAAGAAATTACTAGACGAAAAAAAACAAAAAAAACATTAAATTACAAATATAAATTACCAAATGAAAATAAATAAATAAATAAAATGATTAGAACGAAAACAAAACATTAAATTAAATAAATAAATTACAAAAAAAAAAAAAAAAAACATTATTAGGCCCCATTATTATGTATTATTGCCTAATTATTGCCTATTCTTTTCTATTATTGCTCTTCCTTTAATTAACATTGCCCTAGAATTCTATGAACGAAAAAATTACATTCTCAGAATGTTCTACACTTTTTTAAATCAAAACTAAAGACTATCGAAACTATGTCTAATGCAGAGTTCACTTTTAGAAATACTAGCATTTGAGTTTTTTTAAAGATGTGTTCGCATTTGCTGAGCTTCTTCATCTGCAAATATATAATGCATAAATTAGCGTACGGCACTCAAATAAATGTAGATGGCAGTTGATCAAAGTCAAACGCAATATTAACATATTGATTAGTTCAGTTGGTGTTTTAAGTCGTTAAAAGTTCGATTCTATTTAATGCAGGACATAATAGCCTACAGTTAAGATTGCGATGCATTAGATTAGAACGATTATGATTATTCAAAATATTTAATAGTGGAGAGATATAAATATACGTATTACCTTTAGATTTTCTCTCCACATGTGAACAGATTATCATCGTGTTTTCTGGACACTTCTTTTAGGATTTGCTCGTGGCAATCACCTCCCCACACATGTTCTCCTTCACCGTCCCGTCATTAATTTTCAATATATGGCAGTTGATGTAGGAATAAAGAGATGAGACACGAGCATGTAGTTAACTCAAGCTTTCATCAATAATAGGGAGTGTGAACACAGAAAGCAAAAGTAAACTTCACGCGGGAGGTCGAATATTATCAAGTGCCGTTAGATTTTCAATTAGTTTTTTTTGTTTTTATCACATTCTTTCTGGTTATTTCATCCTTCATGCTAATAGTGTTTAACACTGCTTAACACGTGGTGAATTATTGCATTAAGTGTCGTTAACATGTGTTGTGCCCATGATGGAGCATTAGTGGAGCGCTCTTGGAGCGAGAGAAAACAATGACGCTTCGATTTTTTTTTTCAAACCCGCTCCTCGCTCCAGGCAAAATCATGCCATTCCACTACTTGCTCCGCTTCCACTCCGCTCCACTCACATACTCTGATCCACAGCCCTTGGGTGACGTTAGAAAATGCAGTACTGAAAACATTTGCTTTGCAGTTTGTAAAGTAGAACGCACCTCAATCTGCCAGATATGAACATTGGAGACGAGGTCCCAGGACACTTGCCCTCTCTCGTCCACATTACTGATTCCAAACCCTGCTGCATTATGAACGGCATCCGCTGAACATAGAAAAATGTGTACATTTACTTTAATGCTGAATTTAAATTGCTGAAAGTCTCAATCTCTTCTACAATCCACTCACCAAGAGTCCACGCAAAGTAGAACTTGGGTCTGGCTGCCTGGATGGAAATGAAGGCATAGGCCAATCTGCTTATGAAAGGGGCCTCATTGATGAATTGTGGGTCCACATTGTAGGTTATGGGGAATGCTTTGGTGATGATGAAGAACCAGAGCAGAGAGCCAGTGCACACGAGAAGCTTATTAATTACTGGCCTCTGTGAAAAACAGCAGTAATTCATCTCAACGGAGGAAATTAACACACAGCCAGAAGCACTTTGAGAGATATGCTTGACAACTCTGTGCCACTGTAGTTAAATTACAACATATTGCATATCAAAATTACATAACCACAGAAACCTCAAATATTCAAATCATTTGAGTAATTGATTAGGACAACTAGTAACACAATATTATTGCTACAAATAAACATACTGAACAAAAGACATATTTAAAGGAATAGTTGACCCAAATATGACAATTCTGTCATTATTTACTCACCCTCATGTCGTTCCAAACCTGTATTACTTTCATCCATTGAACCCAAGTGGCTGAAGCTGCCAAGGTCCAACCATGACAAAGAAAGCACCATAAAAGTACAGTTTTGTTTTTTTGCGTTCAAAGGAAGACAGAAGTTAAACAAGTTTGGAACAACATAAAGCTGAGCTAATGATGACAGGGTGAACTATTCCTTTAAATGACCTACTTATTGCCCTGATAGTTCACCCAAAAAATTCTGTCATTACTTACCCTCATTTCATTTCAAATTTGCATGTTTTTCTTTTTTCTATTCGTTATGCTCCTCACAAAAAGCTATCATATGGCTTCAGAAAACTTGGAATACGGACTTATATACTACTTTTGAGATGATTTTGTGGTGTTTTTGTCCATTTTAGAGCTTGACAGACATGGCCACTATGAACTGTTGTTGCAGGGAAAAGAGCTGAATGAAGATTCTTCAAAAATCCTCATTCTGTGTTCCATGGCCAAAACGGTTTTGAATGACATGAGGGCAAATATGTAATGACCGAATTTTCATTTTTGGGTATACTATTCCTTTAATGAATTGTTTACTCTCAAGAGTGTTTGTGAACTACTGTGATGGGTCTCTTGCCCAGTCCTGTGTGAAAGGCTTTATTTCTAAGGGAACAGTTGGATGAATCTGTCTTTGTGGCTCACCACAGGCGATGGCTCGGGCACTCTGTCCCAGCCGTTCTGCTGCGGGCTGCTGGCTTTCACTCTCCTCAGCCTGTGATGAGCATGCTGGCCCTGTATAAACTCCATATAGTCTTTAAAGTTACTGCAGGGCCCCACCAGGACACTCAGGAAATTGATATTGTAGCTTAGGTACTCCAACAGTGATGGCTTAGAGCTGTAGGTACAGCAAATAGATTATGTTTCACAAAGGTTTACACAGATATTAAGACTTCTGTGTTGCCCTCTTCTTTGAAATAAGCTGCTGTTTCAGTGATGGACTAATCACTGTTTTAGTCCTAAACGTGGTCTAATAGTATGGGGGTGAAATGAGTGTTATCCCATAAACACATGGGATGCCCTGTCAGACCTCTTTGGCCAAACTTCTATATTTATTTAGTCTTTTGTCTTTATTTGGTCTATTTTTAGATTGTTAAAGTGATAATTCAAAGAGATATTCCAAAAATGTCCAAAAATGAAAGTTCTTTCATCATTTACTCACCCTCCTGCAATCCCAGATGTATATGACTTTCTTTCTTCTGCGAATACAAACAAAGATTTTTAGAAGAATATTTCAGCTCTGATGGTCCTCACAATGCAAGTGAATGGTGGCCAGAACTTTGAAGCTCCAAAAAGCACATGAAGGCAGCATAAAAGTAATCCATAAGACTCCAGTGGTTAAATTCATATCTTCAGAAGCAATATGATAAGTGTGGTTGAGAAACAGATCAATATTTAAGTTCTTTTTTACTATAAATTCTCCTCCCTGTCCAGTAGGTGGCGATATGCATGAATAATGTGAATGGCCAAAAACAAAAGAAGAACGTGAAAGTGGAGATTTATAGTAAAAAAGTAAAAATCTGTTTCTCACCCACACCTTTTGCTTCTGAAGATATGGATTAAACCACTGGAGTCATATGGATTACTTTTATGCTGCCTTCATCCCTCCCTGCACACAAATAATGCGAATCGCCAAAAAACAAAAGAAGAATGTGAAAGTGAAAGTGAAGATTTATAGTAAAAAAAAGTTAAATATTGATCTGTTTCTCAACCACATCTATCATATCGCTTCTGAAGATATGGCTTTAACCACTGGAGTCATATGGATTACATTTATGCTGCCTTTATGTGCTTTTTGGACCATCAAAGTTCTGGCTACCATTCACTTGCACTGTAACGACCTACAGAGCTGAAATATTCTTCTAAAAATCTCTGTTTGTGTTCAGCAGAAGAAAGTAAGTCATACACATCTGAGATGGCACGAAGATGTGTAAATGATGAGAGAATTTTCATTTTTGGGTGAACTGTTCCTTTAAGCGGTATGCAAACTCGTATTGGTTACATTTATGTTTGAACTTTGAAAGTAAAAGGTGCACTCAGTATTTCTTCCCGTCATTAAAAAAGGTTTAACACATTAATAAATGAATAATGATGTACACTTACATGAAATGAAGAATGCAGTCAAAACTGTAGCCTAATAAAAGTCATTTTATTTTACATGGAGCTTGGCTGCCTTAACTGGGGCCATCATGTTGAGGTCACATGTCTTCTACTCTTGGAATAAATTACTTGTGTCTAATTGCGAATTTCTATAATGGCATCCGTAACTAAAAACTTTTGCTTTGGCATGATGCTGCATCCACACCACTATGTGCCAGTATAACTCCAAGATGTCGATACTGATTTGTGCAACACCCAAACAAAAAAATAATGAGTGCAACTTTAAAGTTTGAAGTGCACATTTCAACTTTGAGTTACATTCAAAAAAATATTTTACCCCTTTTTCTCCCAAATTTGTTATGCCCAATTCCTAATACTCTTGAATTCTTTATTGTGGCACAGTAGCTTGCCTCAATCCAGGTGGTGGAGGACGAATCTTGTTACCTCTGCTTCTGAGACAGTCAGCCCGAGCCCGTGCATCTTTTCACGTGACTTGCTTAGCGCGTTGCCGCTGAGATTTATGGATGCTCACGCCACTCACCGTGATATCCACACACAACTCACCACGCGCCCCCCCGAAAGTGAGAACTCCCATATAGGGAAGGTAACCCATGTGACTCTACCTACCCTAGCAACCGGGCAAATTGTTTGCTTAGGAAGCCTGGCAGGAGTCACTCAGCATGCCCTGGATTCGAACTCACGACTCAGGTGTGGTATTCAGCGTCCCCCAAAATTGGGATTTAAATGTAAAACTTCCTTTGTAGTTTAAGTTGTTTCAGGTACTTTTTCAGGGCTGACCATATGTATAAATTCCATAATAAAATGCATAATGTATTGTCCCACTGAGCTCAAGGCTTTTATGAACACAAAGTTTTTACATCAATGTTAAGTTGACTTGCTGAAAAATTTGGCATTCAACCAACTGTTACAAACTGACAAGCCATATCTTATGCTTTAATTCAGTAGTAGGCCTCGATCTAAAAATTTGTTTTTTGTTTTTCAGATCTGTTCAGATTGGTTCAGGGACTGCAGGAAAAAACTTTGTTTAAAATGCAAATTATACAATGGAACTAACCACATAGACATGTAAAGTTAGGACAGGAAAATTAGAAATAAACTTGGTAGAAGCTAGTCTTATTAAGAAGATGCCCACATGGACATGTTGCATGACATGCCCTTATTTATGAAAAACATGAAAAAAACTGTGTAAGGAAAAAATTATTACAACCCAGGTTCGCTTGCAGTGAGTATAAAAATGGTTTGTGGTGACCACAATGTGCTATGTGTGGTGAATAACTGCCTGCTGAGAAACAAACACCTAATCAAAATTGTTCGGCCTTTACAATAATAAATTTCAAAGTTTTATTACAATTTTATTACAAAAAATAAGTCCTGAAGCAAAATCAGTTGAGAATGTCTGCTTTAATTTATCATGTGGTGCATTTTCATCAGAAAAACTGTATTTGCAGGTAAGGAGGTAAGGCAAATGTTTGTGGTTACTGGTGAGATAAGAGGGTTTAAAAATATTCCTACTGTACTGCCAGACGCCTCTGATCCTCCTTCAGTTCCTCCTGCTTTCGACACATTCCTGAAACATGCAGAACAACGAGAACTTCTTCAGTTGAAACACTGAACTGGTTTTTAGGAAGCTCAGTGAGGCATTCTGCTCGGCTACATATTTATAGGAGATTTTATCGGTTGAGAAGAGTGCAATGATTTCTTACCGTCATGCACCTGAAAGGCGAGTGTGGTGATCTTCTGTGTTATTATCATCAAAGGACTGAAAAACAGAAGACACAAAACGAGTATGATGACAAGAACTACCCCTTTAAAGTGATCAACTACATCTGTGGTTACTCTGCTGGAAAATTTGTGTAAAATTATGGGAACTGACTTCGCACATCCACTAAAAATGACCTTGGCCAAAATGCCAAATTGTCCCTTACATTTGAAATAAATAACAGTCATCACGCTCTCACTGGCTGCACACAGTATGTGGAATGCAGTAAAAGGCAGTAGCTATGAGACAGAGAGTGATAGATTGTTCTGGTTGGGGGAAGAAACGGCAAATAAACAGGCAGACGAGTTCAACAGCCTAATATGATTCAGCTGATGTGACCCATGACTCCTCGCCAGACAAACCCCCCTCTGAGAGACGTGACTGAGAGGCGTCGATAGCCTGGGCAGGTACACTACATTGCTTCATGTTATCTCTCAGTCCTATTTACCCAAGGGTGTGTTAAAACCCCTCAGCAGAGGAAAACCAATGGAACTAGTAGATAAGAAACTAAGCCAAGCTCTTGGGAGTGGCCAAACTGACAGAAGTATATGGGAGTATTTGTATGTAAGATAGAGTTTGTTAGAACTTGTCACATAAATTGAGTAAATATTCCTTAAAGGAATATTCCGGGTTCAGGACAAGTTAAGTTCAATCGACAGCATTTGTGGCATAATGTTCATTACCACAAAAATTTATTTTGACTTGCCCCTCTTTTTCTGGGATACAGTGAGGCTCTTATAATGGAAGTGAATGGGGCCAACTCATAAACGTTAAAAAACTCATTGTTTCAAAAGTATAGCCACAAGACGTAAACAATATACATGTTAATATGGTTTTAGTATGATAAAATCACGTCCTACCCTTTTCTGTGTAAAGTTATAGCCAATTTTACAACTTCATTGGCATGATGATGTAGTGTCATCAAACCCTAAAATGACTGTAAAAATTACGATTTAAACAACTTTACATTAATACATGAGTTTTAACAGAAGAATTAATGTAAGTGATTTTTATAAAATTATAAGCTACAAATGTTCTCCTTTAAACCCTCCAAAATTTGGCCCCATTCACTTCCATTGTAAGTGCCTCACTGTAACTTCGATTTTGCTTTTTATAAAGAAAACTCTGGCACTGAACCCCTGACATTTCAACTGACCTAAATCCATCAAAACTAGCCTTCCACTACCCATCAACCTCTTCAATGGCCATAATTAACTATTACTCAACTATTAAATGCTCTTAAGTTAACTGCTGCAAATTTGTTAGTGTTGGCCTAAAAACAAATTCCTTAGAACTTTGGTTTTCCACCGGTGGATCACAGTTCAAAAGTGGGTTATGACTGAGACAGAAGGTGGAAAAAACCCATTGCAAAATATCAATAAAATGTAATGCAACTAACCATATAAACATGCATAGTTCAAATAAATAGGTTTATTCATTTTTAAAATGGATGAGAAAACACTTCCCATTCCGTTTGCCGCTGACGTTAAAGGCTATGTGTCTAATCCAAGTCTATGGTATTTAACCTAGACTGATGCCAACATTGACAGGTTGGGTGACATGCACTTAAAAACCACGAACAAAACTATGCATGACAAAAGAAAATATTAGCCTGACTACATAAAATAAGGGTTCACTTGTAAACAGATATTGTGTTGGGTCCTCACCTGATGTCCAAAGTAAATCTGAGTCCAGAACCAGAAGAAAAAAAACAGTTGAGAACAACAGCCCATCACCTCTGTGAGCGACTCCACCCATAAAGTTTCAAAACTGACACTTTGATTAAAGTCCTAATGTTGGAGTTATGGACTCTTGGAGTTTCATAATGTCTACTACATCTTTACTAACGCATCCTTGCGGATCAACATTAAGCAAATCACTGAATTAACCTAGACTGGAGAAGGAAATGACAGTTATGAAATCCTCACCCTGAGAAATCCGTGGACAGGATGCCATAGTTGAATATGAAGACTCTACTGACTTGGCATAATGTGAGGTATCCGACTGCTGCAATCATTGTATACCTGAAATAAAAACATGAAGAGTTTCAATGTTTCAACTTATGACAGACAGCAGAATTTGAAGTTTCTAGGTTTCTGGGTAAACGAAACTGACACCATTAGTTCTGCACGGTTGTAATCAAGGGCTCATTATCCATGAACTTTTGGAATATACAATTCTAATGTGTGTAACAAAAGCACCTCAGTGGTGACAAAAGCCTCTTTTCCACCATTGGGCTGAACTGTTCTTGTTGCGAAACCATTCTATTCTGTGCCCATCCGGGCCAGCCAGCACGGTTACGGATTTTTTTTCCACTGTGGTGCTGAAAACAGACTTCGAATTTACAAAGAAATACGTCAGTCGGTACCTTGGTAACGCAAGAGTTTAAGGACCGCGTGAGAAGTGTGTTTACTTTGCCCAAATAGTGCGCTTGGCCAGCTACAGAGAAAAAAACTAGTAACCTTGGCAACTGACAAGTGACCAATCGTGAGTCACGACATCACTACAGACATTCCACCAGAACAGTTGAGCACAGTTGTTGAACCTTGCTGTGAATTCCGGGCCGAGAACAGATTCGAATCGTGCCCAGGTAGAAAAGCTAGAAAAGCTACTGTAACCATTCCTCACCGTGCTCAGAACTGTCCGACCCGATGGTGGAAAAGACACTTAAAGAATTAGAATTTCTTTATGTCGGAATAGGACTTGGGTGTCATGAGTTTAAGAATGGTGCTTCAAACTGCACGTAAGAAAGCATTCACACTAATCTTGCAACTGTATTAATATATTAATCTAGACTGTCTACAGTTTGTTTACCAGTCTTGATTCTTTTTTGAGGGTGCTCAACAATAAGGAAGGTCTGATGGCCTGGGGCCAGTGTAAGAGAGTTTCGGGCCAGTTGGCAGGTGTAACCAAGCTAACATTATCTAGAAGGTTCCCAGACCTTTTGACCAGTAAATTTCCATGAATGTTCCTTTTTCCCCCCAGTTGTTTAGTTTACTGAATAAGAGTTTTTAATTTTTTTAATTTTATAGAAATTGCACTAGGGCTGCACAATTAATTGTATTTTAACCATAATAGCGGTTTCTGCCTCTAACAGTAAATTAAGCATAATCGTTTGAGCAAGAAAGCAAATTGGCCGTCAGCTAAAGTTGCAAATTGTTGTTCATTATCATTATGGGCTGTGGATACGGATGATAGAGCAAATCACAAGCTCTTTAGAAGTTCAATTTCACCTCAACTGACCAATTACTCTTCAAAAGTTCCTTACTGACAAAACTGTTTTTCTTTCAAGCACGCTCAAGCCGCATGTTATATGTTCTGTCTGTAGTAGAGCTAAACGATTTGGACAAAAAATCAAATTGCAATTATTTTGAAAAACTTTGCAATTCCGATTTGAACTGTGATAAACATACAGGTTAGCACACTGTAAACACACTGTAGCACACTAAATTGCAGCCCTTGTGGTTTGATAATCGCACTGGGTCATATCGTGATGTATCTAATGTCCAATTGGTACCGGTAAATGCATTAATCATGATTAAGAAATATTAAACTTTTAAACATTTAAATGAATCACATGCGTTAATGTGTTAATTTCGACAATCAATAATAATAATAATTCCTTATTTTTATATAGCACTTTTCTAGGCACTCAAAGTGCTTTACATAGTATTGGGAGAATCTCCTCAACCACCACCAGTGTGCAGCATCCACCTGGATGATGTGACGGCAGCCATATTGCGCCAGTATGCTCACCACACACCAGCTACTGGTGGAGAGGAGAGTGATGTAGCCAATTCAGGAATGAGGATTATTAGAAGGCCACGATAGATAAGGGGGTAATTTGGCCAGGACACCGGGGTTACACCCCTACTCTTTACGAGAAGTGCCCTGGGATTTTTAATGACCACAGAGAGTCAGGACCTCGGTTTAAAGTCTCATCCGAAGGATGGTGACTTTTTACAGTATAGTGTCCCCATCACTATACTGGGTCATTAGGACCCACACAGACCACAGGGTGAGCACCCCCTGCTGGACTCCCTAATACCTCTTCCAGCAGCAACCTTAGTTTTCCCCAACCAGGTACTGACCAGGCCCTCCTTAGCTTTAGTGGGCAACCAGGCAAGAGCTACAGGGTAATATAGCTGCTGACATACTGTATAATAATTACATTTACCATTTTTTTGTGATGGGGCCATTGAAAATGTTGGCAGGGTAAGTATCGATGGTGATCTACTGTTGACTAGTAGCCAAATTGTGCCAGCAGAAACAAACCTCATTGTTTTTCCTTGGGGGGAACAGGTAAAAAACAAAAAGCTACCACCAGTTCTATTTTACTCCATTCACCAGATTCCATGAAAATCCAACATATCCTGTAACGCTACTTAAAACAACCTGCCACACCAAAAAAAAAAGGTTCAGATGCTTTGGGTGATGAGTAGACAATGTTGCACAAGAAAACTCATTGCTCACCTGTGAACATTGTGGAGGCTGGCTTTGAGCATAATTCCATAGCAAGCCAAAACCAGGATGAAGATGTGTACTGCAAACCTGTGAAGGCAAGAACATATGGTGCAATTAGAGAAAATCTGATTTAAGGTTTCAACAAAATTAACATCTCTGTTCTTTGGCCATGGTATGACTTCATTCTGAGTCAGCAGTCAGCAAACCCTGACAGCTTGAGTGTACATCAACAGACAGGGGAGTGGAGCAGGATTACATCTAATTCATCTATTTACAAAACCGTTACTGACTGCCAAGAATCTCACCTGCACAACTGATTTCAAACGTTTCATACTGCTGCAAGTCCAATGCAAGGAACATCAGTAATAATAAAAGTACCTTGTTATTACCATGTTTTTGGACATGTACCATGGTAATTCCTTAAAAAATGGTACATGAATATTGTAATCATTCAGTACCATGGTTTTATCAAATAAATACACAACCAGTCCATCGTTAGGACACATCTGACTCATTTAACACTTGGTAA